>NC_039362.1:175046160-175112120 GCF_003573695.1 Papaver somniferum | reverse complement strand
ATTTTTTTAATTTTTAATTTTGATTTTTCAATTTTTTTGGAATTTTTCAATTTTTTCAAAAAGATGGAGTTTGATTTCAATTATAGCATATTATCGTGGTATCTACTCTATACCCCCAAACCTAAACTAAACATTGTCCTCAATGTTTAAAAATATGGAAAGAATTAGAATGCAACATATGGAAAGGGACATGCTGAGTAGAGTAAAAGGAGAGAGAATACCCGATTTCGGCGAAAGCAGAATTAAAACTCCGTTATCCAAGGCAAAACTCCAACATATTCGGAGTCACAATGGATGAGCACAAAATATATACAAAAGGAATTTTAACTAACACATTATCTACAAGAAAATTTGGTTTTTAATGGGATTTGACTTTTTGGGAAAAATTTGGTTTTGTTGGGAGACATTTGGCTTTGATGGGAAAAAGAAAAATTTTGGTTTTTTAGGGAAACATTTGGAAAACTTTGGTTTTTATGGGAGAAATTTTTGCTTTTTGAAATTGGGAGCAAGCCCACTGTTGGTCCTCTAATGGAATGGGAGGAAGGCTGCGGCCCACGAAACACTAAGTTTTAATTTTGAAAGTTTAATTTGGCCCAGTTGGTTAAGGCCCGACGTTTGTTTTAAAACTTTGGTTTCGAGGTCCACTCTTGAGTGGAAACAAGCCCACAATCGGTTACAAGCTCAGCTGGGTTTAAACCCAGAGTCCAAAATACAAGTCCAATGAAAGAATTTAAACAAGCCCACAAATTAAACAAACAAGCCCACAAAAATTAATTACAAACCCAACAGAAAATAAAAAACCCAAAAATTGGCTTTAATATTACAAGCCCACAATTAAAAATTGGAAGCCCACAATTCGGGTTCTCTTAAATGGGTTACTTTTTAAGCACAGCCCAGCTGCTCTGATATTGTTGCAAAAACCCAGTTGGGCTTTGGTTCTTTTCCTTGGTGGCGTCCCAGCAGAGGAAAACAGGTTCAGAACAGCAGGTCCAACAGCAAATGAAGTGAAGCAGATGCAGATGCAAATGCTATGCAGTGAAATGCAAAAATAGCTAATAAAACTACAAGAAAAACACAGCACCAATCCCCGGCAACGGCGCCAAAAACTTGGTGGACCCGGGAAAGCGTATAAAATTGAAGCGAAATGAAACGGGCCTACAGTAATACCGCAAGTGCACGGTCGTCAGTTGTAGCTCGTGCAAGTACTGGTCGATCCACAGAGACTGGGTGTGTTTTGGAGTTTTCTAGCTATTTTAGGCTCTAAATTGCTATTGTTGGGCTTTGGGTACCAATGGATTTTGGTAACCAATGGGTTATGATTGTGCTTTGGGCCTTTGAGTTCTTTGGGAATGAACTGGGCTTTAGCTTTAGCCTATCAGTAAACTAGGCTTTGGAGAGAACTATAGACTGGGCTCAATGATCTTGAAGTGCTCTTGGGCTCAGTGGTTTTGAAATGAATCAAACTGGGGTTTTGATGTGAGCTAAGCTTTGCTTGAGTTGGGCTTTCACAGTGAACTGGGCCTGGTAGTGAACTAGGCTTTGGTTTTGAATTTGGGCTTGGGTTCTTTTGATGTGTACTGGGCTTGGTAACAGTGAACTGGGCCTTAGGCCTTAACCTGAACTGTGGTCTTAGCTGAGGCAAGCTCAGTTGCAGCAGCAGCAGTGGCTTCAGCAGCAGCAGAAGGGTAATGCAGGCTGCCCAGGGAAGCATAACAGGGCAAAACAAGGCAATATAGCAAAGGGAAAGACCAAGGCAGTGAGGATGGCAATGGAGATAGTATCATTATATACAATGTGGCAATATATACAATGATAAAACAACAGTAATCTACATGTGCATATTAAGAATGGCATAAGCAAACAGCAAACAACAATGATGATGGTGAAGGTGATAATGGCATAAAGAATGACAAAGAGATAAACCAAGGCCTAAGCCAAGGGCAATGGCAGGGGAGCAAGGCACAAAACAATTATATAAAAAAAAAACAAATTGAGAGCCTAGGCATACAACTAGAGTGGGAAGAGAACCAGTTTGCTCACAGTCACTAGTGAGCACTAGTTTCTCCCCACTGCTCAATCAATCCAATGCTTCAAAGGCTTTAGCCTAACATTCACACAAAACAGTAAACATCACAACTAGGTTATGAATCCACCTTATGACCTAGCCAGATGGTGTAATTCTATGTTAAATCCCTGTCCCTAATGGAGCTAGGTGAAGGTTCAAGCCTACCTATGTTCCAGGGCATACATAAATGGAATGGAAGGAGAAGAAGCTTGCTAATGAGCACTAAATTCCTCCATTTCTCAATTAGCTCAATTTACAAGAATTATAACCTAACATTCCACCTCTAACAGTGACTTAAGGCATCATCTCAGCCTAGCTATACAAATACACATGAGAGCTCACATAACAGCAACAACAACAAAACAATTACTAAACAGAGCATTGAACTGAACATAAACAAACACAGAAGACATAAAACAAAAACATGAACTGAATTGAAACACAAAAACAACAACTGAATTGAAACTGAATACGAGTAATGGAATAAACATAAAAATAGTTGAAAATTAAACACTAACCCTTGAGACACTGGCTATTCCAGTGCTCTTGGGTGACACACTGGCTAACCCAGGCATAAGACTTTACATCACACCAGTCCCTTCTATTTATACCCACAGACCCAATTTGGGTTTTCCCCCAAATTACAAAATTAGGGTTCTTTCCCAAAAATCCCCAAAATCAAACAGTACGTAATTAGGGTTTCTCACCTAATTCATTTAATTCAACCATACCCCTATCATCTCTGTTCTTCTCCATGCTTTTTTCAATTGAAAATTGGGGACAATTTCCCAAATACCTAATTTGGCAGAGAAATTAGGGTTTCGGATTTTACCTTCTTTGATGCGATTTCTCTTCAATCCACACTGACCCATCCTTCCTCTTGTTCTCCTACTCCATTCCCATGTGTCAGTTTGTCTCTAGCTTCACCTAATTTCTATTCCATGTCCATCAATTCTTTTTCCCTAATTTTCAAAACCCTAGACTAGGGGAAATCAGTGAATAGGAAATGATGGGCACGTTAGAGGGATTTGTGAGTGATGATGATGATGTTTGTTGGCAGTTGGTGGAAGTGGTGGTTGTGGCAGGGTGATGGTGGTGGAGTTTGCAGGAGCAGAGCTCGACTGCTCGAAGGAGGAAGATGAGAATTTGGGTAAGGTGCGTTTGGCTGAAGGGTATAGGTGTTCGATACTTGGGTGTTAGGCGGGATATCAAGATTCGATATTGGCGAATCTGAGTCACTGGATACGAAGCTGGTAGGTGAATCGGATGGCTACCCCTGAAGAGTCTGGTATCGACCGTCGGATGTCTTGATACAACGAAGTTAACGGCGAAGATTGAGGTTAGGTGCTGTAGTGTTTAGCGGAAGTATCGCTATTTGATGCGCAGGCAAAGAAGCGACCGTAGGATCTAAATGTGATCTAATCTGAAGGCTTGGAATTTAGGTACTATGGTGTTTTGCAGAGACTTCAGATTTTGATGCTCTACGAGGGATCGACCATTGGATGATGAGATGGATCCGATCTAACGGTTGAGAATGGAGGCGGGTATGGATATAGAAAATGGGTTTGGGTAAGGGTTTTGGGCCTTGGGTATGCCAAGCCCATATCTTCTTCAAGAACAATTCTTCCTTCTTGAGCCCATTCCTAGCTTTTTGGACGTGCGCTCCATTTTTTGCGGCTTCCTTGCGTAATTTCTTCCGGTTTTTCACCACTCTTCAGCTCTTTTCCGCTCCGCAAGTTATCCAGACTTTATTTATTACCTAAAAATGCAAAATTAAGTAAGAAAAATATTTATTCTTGAAAACAATGAAAATACAGAATATGGGATAAAATGTAGAATTACTGCACAAAAGATGAGTTAAATGCCAACAAAAAGGGATAAATATATACATTATTTGGCACTCATCAGTACACCTCTGGTAAACCCCCCGGAGACAACACTCCGCCTCTAGGGCCACCTAGCAGTTTAACGGCTTGCTGCACATGCTACGTGTAGACTTTATTTTCTAGAATAAATTTGCTCGAGGACTATCAAATCATAAGTTTGGGGGTATTTGATAGACACATTTTTGTGTCTAAATTGTCCTCAATTTTCTCTATGTTGGTACTCGATTTTGTACTTATTTTGGTGTTTTGTGTGTTTGTAGGTATTTTTGGAAAATAAACGTTTTTGGAAGAATCGGCTCGAAAAACTGCTAAAGGCACCCCCGGAGGACATTTGCTAAGCGGACCTCAGATTTGGCTAACAGGAACCCGCGGTTATGTGCAGCCCAAATTTGTTCTCAGCACCCAAATTACTATCGGCACCCCAACAGAAGGATAAGAGGCATCCTTCATCTTCAACATTCAAAAAGAATATTTGCGGGAAATTTGGTTCCACCGGTTAAGGATTTATTATCTTTAAGATAAGAATATCTTCTTGCCTTATAAACAGGAAGAATTTGAAGAAAAAGAAAGTTATCTTGTATTAAACAAGAGAGATATCCTTGGAAGATTTTATCTTGGATTTTATTCTGTGAATTAAAGAAGATATGAGTTTAGTAAAGAAATATGGAGAATAAAGAGAAGGAAAAATTCCTGAAGATATTTTTAATTAAAAAGAAGAAGATTTTGGAGTTATGGAAGAATATATTTGAGTAATGTGTATTTGTGTGTATAAATAGAGAGCTAGAGAGCACATTTGAGGGGGAGAGTTGGGGAGAGAAAATAAAATCATTGCGTTAATAATTTTCTCCCATTTTCATTATTTGTAAACACTTTGAGCAATGAAATTATATTTCGAGCGTGTTTCCAACCTAATGAGCTAAACCCAACATTGGGATGACGGAGGAAGCTGGATTTCATCAATGTGGTAATTTGATTAATTCTTTTATTTACTTTTTGCACCGATTTTAAATGATTTATGATTTCTATTAATCAATTGTCATCTTGTTAGATAGTGTATGCTTAGTCTTACGTGCTTTAGATACACTATGCTTGTAATTTACAATTGATGTTTTACGAAATCTATCCTTGGCAAAATATTAGAGTTGATATTTCTATTGTTTGAGCGATAAATGTCTAGGATTAATTTTTGAACCACTTGAATATGAAAGCAGTGAAATCCTGAGTCCCAGTGAATTCTTCATCCCGTGACATATTTTGTATTTAATTTCTTATTTTTAGTATTTTTATATTTAAGCTTAGAATCAATGTCAACAAGTCCGAGTGGACGACAACCTTATTTACCACTATTCAAAATTCGATCAATATACCACAAGCTCAGTATTTGGTCGATCTTTCCCCAGATTTTTCATCTCAAATTCGGATTTCTAATAGCTCTTAAGGTGTCTTATTACATCAAGAGTACCGATCATGTTTGTACCATCGACATAGATAGCTACAATTTCAAATCAAGAACTTTCTTGTGAATACGCAAGAAAAAATAACTTACTTGTCTATCCCCTCCAAATCAAAAAGTCACTTATACAGGTATACCACATCCGCCTGATTGTTTTAATCTATAAGTGAGCGTTTTATCTAACTGTAAACGCACTATGTGGTTTAGAGTCACTTGATTTGGAAAAAAAAGTCTATCAAGTACTTTTGTAAATATCTATTATCTTTTGATTATTTCAGAGATACGTAACAACCACATACATATGCTGCATTTCAAGTCCTTTTGAAATTACCAAGCTAACTAAGTAGCGGAACGCTATAACGTTCATTACTAGAGGACAATTCCAGGGCTTTGTAAGAAACCTCGCACCACAAGGCGAGTCTTGATACTTTGAGACTTCATTCTTCCCACTGTGCTTTATAACAAATAATCATGTATGTCCCATAGGATTTACACTTGGTTGGTTAGCACTACCACACCAAATACCTGTATATTTGTTAAAGAACCAAGTTCTACCTGGATTGTGTAGGCCAAATATGCTCTTTGTTGACATTAAATAACAAAAACCATGGTTCAATCTCATATTGCTCTACTATATATAAAAATAATCATTAATATGCTCGCACGATCTTTCCATTTGACTCGTGTGTGTTCTCATAATCCTTTAGGATTTCATTGTTCTATGGAATCATTAAACTTCGGAGCGTCCTCCAGTTTCGATTCATTGACATATTCAGAGACAATCAAATGAGATGATTTCATTAATGATACAAATTATAGGTTGTGCCTTACTCATCTACTTCCTTTCTAGGTGAGCATCGATCGAACCTGGTTGTCTCTTCATCTTCCTTTATGGAGCCACGACCTCAACCACACTTCCACGAAATGTAGTTGCAACACCTTAGTCTATGGTGTATGTCCCGTATTGAGGATTCGTAATCTTGCAGGTAGGTTTGCAGCTGGTATGTGTGATCTCATCACTTTAGCGACATCAGTCTACATTCTGAAAAATCGATTATTCTTTGTCACTTCACATTACATTTGTGGAGTACTAGAATCAATATGAGACACAGTGGGAACACACCACGAAAATTCCTGTCGTTCCCTTAGAAAATACTTTTTCTTATCTCCCCCTAAGTCGACTCCAAACGCAAAACTTCTTGGAAACTATAACTACTTCAAAATGTCAAAACATTCACCAGAGCCATAAGTCACTTTAATGGTCCGCATTCTGCATGAATATTTTTCTAAATTTCACCTTGTTTTCTTTATAATATGTAATTTTTACCATTTGCATCTTAGGATGGTCTCGATCCTGTTTTACTGAAGACTTTGTAAAAATGAGTGATATGCTTTCTCACCTAAAAGAATAATGGTAAGGGGGGGTTGTGCATCTAGTACTTTAGAAAACACTTATTCAAAGATATGTCGTCACTTCGCATTCTGTCAATCTTTTTCCCATTGTCTCGTCCACTCAAACACAGTGATGTACGTATGATTTCTTTCCAAACGAAGCATCATGTCACAACCAAAGTGCCTTTATGGTTATCTCAAAGCCTGTATGAGTCAATTCCTAACATTTCATCGTCGGAGTCAATATTGATTCAGTAATCCAAATACTATACTGATTTACATTTCACTAGATTGACTCATTAGTTTCTCTAAGATATATTTCCTTCCAAATATATTAAATACTATAAAATATGCAACCAATTACATTCTCATCATTGTGAGTTTCCATATGATATCCACTTGCATGGGTCTCTTTGGAATTTAACAAGGTGATTTTCTCTCGGTACATATAGAGCCTTTGTGACTTTTAATCTTTGTTCCGTCTTGGAAACAAAATTTGAGCAGTGCTGCGCTCGATGATCCAATCCTCATAGTCACATTATAAGGAAATAGTTCAACAACTAGTTTAAATTCCTTAAGCTGGAGGTAGGGAAACCACTATATGTTGGACATTGAGTCTTGAGATATCAAATAAGTGGTGTGACCTTATTAGTAACAAAAGTGAAATTCAACTCAAGTACTTTAGAGTGAATATATGTTACGTTTCAACGGGATGATATATTTTTCATCCGGATATATCTAAAGTACTATATGAAATTTCTCTCGTGGGAATGATGTACTTTTCATTCCATAAGTGCAGAGCAGACATTGGATCTAGTTCAAATAAATAGTAATTCGCCAGGCAAAGTCCTTCTTGTCATTAAAGTTGATGTCTAAAGTATGACCTTCCCATGGAAACTGGCTGCTACTATGGTACCTACATTTCATTGCTTGTACCAATACTGGTAAGAAGATTCATTCCCAACTCTCTGGTGAGAGCTTAGAATTACATCTTAGCTTCATCCCATATTCAGTTGATACTCGTATTTTGGTGTCATTACTACCAGGGGAAAATACATCTTTGTCTCTTGATATATATGTCCCTTTTCACCTGCTTTATATGAGTCGGTACGTCTAAACCTCATTACTTCGGGGTCTTTCCATTTTCAACTTTACAACGTTTAGCTTAATTTGAGAAATTTCTTTATCTCAAAAGGCCAAGAGAATCTCACTACACATGGCAACCACTTACTTTAGGTTGAATTAGCTTACTAAAAATAGTGGATCTCTTGTTTGCATACTTTAACATATACTAGTTCGTTAGTATTATGAATGAATAAAAAAATGGAAGAAAAATAAATCTGAATCATATCACTTTTTGCGAGTCCTTCCGCAAAAGTTTGATTTGTGTGCTTTTGACTACAACACAACTTTGTTGAAGCTACTGATTCTAATTCAATAGTCTAACGACTCTAACCAGTGAATTACATCCCAGTAGACATTCATGCTCGTGGAAAAACAACATGAATATTTAAATTTCCTTATTTCAACAAAGATTTTTGTATTCAATGTAAATTGAGGAAAAAATGTTTCCTTAGAAACATAGGTGCATATGGCTTCACCTTTTGGAAGGTACGTCGTCATTAGTAGAAGGTTTTATATGGGATATATTCATTCTCCACAAGAAAATGATTTCTACATAAAGTAGACAACAACGGTGCTCAAGTACTTCTGAGCCCAAAATAAAAATGCAGACCTATACTGAATACTTATAATCCCAAAAAGAAATTAAAAAAATGGACAAATATACTTGTGGCAAAGTAACCAAGGATCACAATACATCCAATTTTTTTAATTTTTTTTTGAGGAAGCAGTCATCCTAATAAAGGAATTAGATACAAGATTAGCACAGTAACGTACATGACAGATTTTTTCAGTATTTTTTTTCTTTTTTTTGTTAGAAAACTAAAATATGGATAATTAATGATTATTAAAGATGAACAGTAAAAGAAAAGAAAACGTTTCACAAAAACGGACATTAATATGATAGAGACTTATTGCAAACAGAGCAAACGTCACACTCACAATGACCAAAATTTTTGATAAAATATTGAAAGAAAACAAACATTCATGTGATAATTAATAAGAATCATGAAAGTTCATGTAGCTACAGAAAACAATTATCAGTGTAAAATCACATAGACAAACTATAGAGGACAAATCAAATAGGACAAACTATATACTAAAATCACTTAGGACAAATTATTGGACAAATCATATGGTTAATTTTTAGCAAAGACAGGTAGATGAAATACAATCATACATACATAATGATGATAGGTACAAGTATAACTATATCAATCAATTTTAATTAAAAACTTGGGATCTAATCTCTCGCAGTACAAAAATATACTTTTCAGAAAAGAAAAAAAAAGGTGAATCAAATCAAAGGTTAATATTTATGGAATAAGTGTACTTATCATCCAAAAAGAAGAGCAATTATATCATTTATAGCAGACACAAAAAAAAACAATTAAAAAAAAACTATGAGCACCACGTGAATCAAACAGACATGTCAGAGGAGAAAGCACACCCAAAATCACAAGTTATGTATAACCAAAATGGAGCATAGATTTCTTGAAGTATCCAAAAACAAATCCAAACGGAATTTTATGATTATCAATCATACATGTCATGTGATCAAAAATAAATAGCATAACGTATCCAGACTATTAAAAAGAAAAACTAATAATTATACCATGTTCAATCAATCATCAACATATATACATGTACACAAGGTAACAAATGGAAGAAAATTAGGATTAGGTAGTCATATTCCTCATAGATCACATCACAAGTTTTGGAAAAAAAATACAAATGAAAAACATACCTTCTTAACCGAAGATTGAAAAGGTAAAAGAAATCAGGCGCCCGTAAACAGTCTATGACAGGGCTTTTAGGGTACCGATTGAAGAGAACCCGAAGAAAGAAAAAAAATATTTCTTTTGCGGCAGCGAGAGAGATCGTCCTTGATAACGTTTTGCAGTAGAATTGTAAAGAAGAAGACAAAGAGATAAGAGAGAGAGCGGAATATCTTATTGATTCATCAGCCACATTACATATCTATAATATCCTTATATACATGTAAGGGAAACCCTAGGTATAGCTAGTTGGGCCGCACATCTATGGGCCATGGGCCCTACAACAAAGCACTAAAAGTAACCAAGTCGGCAGAAGGTGCTGCAATTTTTTTTGGGAAGGAATCGCATAATTTGTGAGCAATTGTTAGCTCGCGACCTTATATCAAATGGAAAACAACCTCATCATGTTTGAAATGGTGAAGAATAGAGGTCATCATCAAATGAACAACAATTAGAGCACTGCTCGACCGAACTCGCATGCGTTGTTATCTCAAGCATGTTTGTCAATGTTAGTGGTCAAAACTATAAGTCTTGATTTCTATTCGACTTATAGATGTCTCGGACTAGGACATAGATTGTGTAGTTGAGCCTTAGACTTCACGGCGTTCATCATTTGAAGACGAAGAACTACTAAGGAGAGCTTGTGGAACTTCATCAACAAAAGGTATGTGGAGACTGAAACTCATATATCACTTGGAAAATCTATTTTTACTCTATCTCCTATATTGAGACATAAGTCGTATTACGATGTAGTTTTCTATTATACACATTTGAGATTTCGGGCTGAGTTTAACTCGCTTACATATTTCTTGGAATATGTGTTGGCAAGCTTTCCCTTCGATCAAGTTCATCTTATATTCTTGACGCAAGTCAAAAGATGATCATGGGAAAATTTTCTAGTAACATCTTACATGGTTTGTGTGATACAATCATTTGGTGTAGACTTGGAATGTTTCGCTATAATTATTTCAATAACTTGAAAATTGCTTGGATGTTAATAGTGTGTGAAAACGGCTATTGTCATCCTCTAAGAAAGTTTCAACGATTGAAATAAGAGTTTAGAACACTTAACCGTTATTGGATATGACATGTTGTGTACTCTTGCACATATGTAATCCATGTCCGGGAACCATAGAATGCGTACCCGTAGGCATACATGTTGGCTTGAGAAATCCGGGAACCTAAGTATGCGCACCCGTTCGCGTACTGGCGTTAGGTTCATGTCCGAATATTTCTGTTGGGATTGGAAGTACGCGTACCCGTTTGCGTACTGGCGAAACCCAATCCTGGTCCGGGTACTTCAAGTATGCGTACCCGTTTGCATACTTGAAGGTTAAAGTTCCAAAATAGGTTATGTTCATGAACTTAAACATTTATATAATAAGGAATGCAATCTTTGCAAACCGTGGCTATAATGTTCACGAATTGATTCGAGTGAATAAAACCGATTTTGCTTCAATTGTGTTCTTGTATACTTCTATGAGAATATAGCAATTGAATAACTCTTTAACTAGTTTCATTTGAGTCATTTGAACTAGTTATGGTTAAGACGAACAAGGTTGATATGAGAGTGATCATATGGCTAACTTCGGTTAATTGTTGAGCCAACATGGTGTACACGTTTAGGTACGGTTACATAAACCTAAATGAGGGTACATTTCATTTGTGTGTAACAAGCTAAGTTCGATCTAACGGTTGAAAGATATTAGCTTGGTTGAATCATATTTTTCATCTAACGGTGAATATGGAATGCTTTTATGAGGATTCCTATTGGTGTACTTTTATCAAGGCTAGGTTTCTAACAGATCGTTATTACAAGAAGTCTTCGATATGGCCAGGAATTCGTCGTCAATGGGAACGATTGAAAGATGATATTTTTTGGCTAGTGGGAAATGGTTCAGAAATTGACTTTTGGCGTGATAATTGGTGTTCGTCTTTAGGATCATCAATAGGAGAGTACTTAGATCTGGACACATCAAATATGCACAACAAAGTGGAGGATTTTATAAATAATGGCAGGTGGGTGATACCGGATTATATGCCTGAATTAGGAGGAATGATGCAGCATCACATACAAGAAGTACCCTTTGTTGTTCACCCTGAAGATAAGATGGTTTGGTCCAGGAGTAGCTCAGGTACTGTAACAATGAAAGAAGCTTTTGATTACTGTAGACTAAGAAGACAAATTGATGTTAATTTTGTTGACTTGTGAGCTGTGTAAACGCCACCGAGGAGGGCAGGAACTGTTTGGAAATTGTTACATAACAGAGTGCCGACAAACGATATTGTGTGTTCCCTGGAACTAGTGCTGCTAATTGTTGCAATCTTTGTGACACTCCACCATGCTATGAATCCCAACAACACATATTCTTTGAATGTGCATATGGGACTGCGCTTTGGAAATGGATAGGTAGTATTTTCGGTGTTAATTTAAATGCAACTTCTATTCGTGATATTTTGTTATTATTCGTCTTCATAACAGCAGCTCGCTGGTCAAACATCTGTTATGGGTGGCAGTGTTAACTGTATTTGGCTTCTTTGGGAAATAAGAAACAAACTTCGTTTGGACCACGAGATTATTCCAATCCAACAGGCAGCGACAAAATTAAAATTACTTATTAGTGAGTCAGGTAAGATGGGAAAGGGACATATGTATAATTCTATAATGGATCTCTGTATCTTAAGGTTTTTCAAGATTGAAGGTACAGCTGTAACACCCCGATTTTCGGCCCGGATCTTGCTCGGATCCCATGCCCGAAAACCGGGAGTGCTACTTCGATACCATAGCCGAAGCCCGGCTACTAAGTCCAAGCTCGTTAAGTAATTCATTTGGGCTTAATTAATTTATGGTCAAGTTACCATTTCTATCGCAGTGGAATACTTAGAAAATTATTTAGGATAATCTAACCGTCGATTTAATCTAAATTTAAAGCCACCGGAAAAAACACATTTTGGTTCTCAAATAAAAATACTAACACCGTTCATGTTTTATGATTAATTAATAAGTAACGATTTGAACACCAAATTGTAAAACTGAAAACAGAGAAAGTTAGATTCCTAAAATTTACAAACTTCATACGAGTTCCAAAATTCATTATATTTATATGGATTAATCCACACTGCTAACACTATTGTTCATAAATTTTCTAGAATTGTTAATTGAAGATTAATAGACAAAGACCACAGTCAAACTCGTAGTTGACCAAAATTTCTGAAAAACAAAACCGTGACACTCTGTTTTAGAAATATTATATGAAATCGCGTACAACTCAGAATTGGACGAGTCTTGTCATTTTAGAAAGATAAAATATAGGTGGTGATTTCCTCCGTGGACACTAAGATCTAAAAACCAATGTATCATAGCTCTTAATTAGGATTTTTATAAGACATTTAAAACGGTCAGATATTTTTTGGATTTAACAATCGTATAAAGAATTGTTTTAAAAATAGTTATACAACTCAGAAAATTCTATAAATTTCACCACATGTCCCTTAAGATGTTTTACATTTATTGGTAATTTAAAATGATGATCAGTCAACTAAACATCATACAATATTTTTACAGCATTCAAACTATGATTAATTACATCTTAAAATAGAATTTTAGGCATAAATGATAACTTTAGACATCTCTAATCATTATCTAGGCTCCAAGTTGATCATCTCCCTTGTCACACATCAAATATGGAATTTTTTGTCATAATACGACGTGAGTTGTGACGCCCAATAGGCAAAGAAGCAACAAAACATTTTATGCAATATTTTTCAATTCCTTTTAAAAACATCTAACATGATTAACAACACAGCAAACACATGGAAACACCTTATCCATAAACAACAATAAATTCAATCAATCCGCTCGTCCCAGGGAGCCCATGGATTTAGCAGTCAAATAGGAGGCAACCATCAACTCATAATAAGCCCCATGTTGTTTTTAGGGAGGCAACCTTCAACTCCCAAGGATATCTCGTACCCCGTCAAACAGGCAAGTCTTTCGGGAAGCAACCATCAATTCCCAAGGACCACAATTTATCAAACATATACATACTTCTCACAACTTCAACATCATCATGAAATCAATAAATACAATACCATCAATCACGTCACCATAATAATTAAAACCATAAATATGAATTCAAATAAAACAAGATTTAGTTAGTGGTGCGTCTACCTTAAATGCTAGCCAAATAATCGTACTTAGAAAAGATGAATCACCAATATAGTTAACGTCTGCCTTTCTACTTTTTCTGTTTTTCCTTTTTGTGCGGTTAAGGGAGAAGATAACTAAAAGGTAAAACCTAAAAATGTAACCCTTATATATATATATATTCGGTGGGTGCCTAGTTCGCTTAAACGTCTTTTGACCGAGCTATGGGTATCGGATACAAACCCAACCCAAAATCTGCTATTTTCCCAAGTCAAGAATCAAACAAGTCAACATCCAATAAAAACTTGACATGTAGCCAAATGATTATCACTAACCAATCACAACGTGCGGTGCAAAATACTAAAGAAATACCATAAATAGATTTTCCTAAACAGAAAACACGTTTCAAATCCTTAAGGGAATACATCAAAGTCATCTCGTTTTGATTTCCTTTATTATTATTTGTTTTGTAATGACCCGTCCCTCCACCGATACTGTCCCCACTTAGCCACTGCGGTCATCCGGCAGTGTGGGGTTTTCAATGGACATCGCTGCGATAATCCAGCAGAAACTTCCCGGGAGATTATCCATCCCTGGATTGCTCCCGCCCGAGCACGCTTAACTGAAGACTTTTCTGCCAACTCTGGTGCCAATTATGCTGAAAAGGCCTCGGTGTTAGGAAAGGACAAATCATTACTTATATTCCATTCGGCCAACCACTGCCGAATATCGGGGTATTACAAGAGCGGCTAAAGCTTCGAAGATAATAGAGGTAAATTGGAATCCTCCGTTATATGGATGGATTAATATTAATGCAGATGGATGTTCTTTAGGCAACCTTAGACCATCTGGATGTGGAGTCGTGTTTCGCAATCACTACAGCTTGGGTGTTGGATGTTTGGCACAGTCAATTGGCGTAGTGTCTGCTGAGTTTTGGGGTGTTATATTCGCTTTTCGAATTGCACGGACGAGAGGGATGACTCGTATTTGGTTTGAATGTGACTCGATGCACGTTATTAAGGCGTTATCAGATCCTTCTCTGATTTCGTGGAGGTTTGCCATTCATTGGGAAAATTGTTTGAGATTTTTATCATCGATGGAATTCAGATATTCTCATATTTATACAGAAGGTAATTTTTTGGTTGATTTTTTGGCTAAACGCGGAGCTACTACAGGGTCTCAATGGTGGAATGAGCCACCATATTTTATACGAGAAGCTTTGGGTAGTGACAGATCGAGTCTGTCTTCTTATCGTTTCAAATAATCTGTAACATGTTATCTTTTGTTTTTTTCTCTTTCTCTCCTTCTCCTGAGGTTTGGCCTATCCCCCTTCTAAAATCTCCTTGTTTTGCCAAAAAAAAATGCTTTGTTACCAAGGTAACTTGGATTGCAAACCCTGATTTGAAAACTATATAAAGGAGAACTCTAGCAACTGGGAAACCTAATCCCCACACTTCTGTATGTTATTAGTTGCATAAACTAGAGTCGATTCTCCTTTAACCTTAGGTTTCTCATGAGACCCGTAGGTTTACGACTTGAAGACTTCATTGGGATTGTGAAGCCGGACCCAACTATTTTCTTTGTAGTTGCGTGATCTGATCTTGCTGTTTCTATCGTGTTGAATGCAATTGAAAGAATTGGCTCGAGCTTTATATTCCGATAGGCAAGATAGAAAAGTAATCACAAACACCTTTATCTCATCGTTTGTGATTCCACAATATCTTGTTTCGTTAATCGATTAAGATTATTGTGAGGTGATTGATAATACTAGGTTGTTCTTCGGGAATATAAGACCGGTTTATAAATTGGTTCATTTTCACCTTGATTTATCAAAAGATGGAACAAAAAACTCTTATGTATTTCTGTGGGAGACATATTTATCTATTCCAATAGACTTTTATGTGTGAGATAGATTTGTTTATCAAGTCTTCGACTTTGGGTCGTAGCAACTCTTGGTTGCGGGTGAGATCAACTAAGGGAATCAAGTGCGTAGCATCCTGCTGGGATCAGAGACGTAAGGAACGCAACTGTACCTTGAATCAGTGTGAGATTGATAAGGGTTCAACTATAGTCCAGTCCGAACTTCATTGGTAGTAGGCTAGTGTCTGTAGCGGCTTAATACAGTGTGGTGTTCAAAGCTGGACTAGGTTCAAGGATTTTTTTGCATTTGCGGTTTTCCTTGTTAACAAAACTCTGGTGTCTGTGTTGTTTCTTTTCCGCATTATATTTTGTTATATAATTGAAATATCACAGTCACAGGTTGTGCGTTGTATCGATCAATTAGGAATTTTAACCTTTAGTTGTTGATGAAATTGATTGATCCTTGAACATTGGTCTTTGGTATCGTTCAAGTTACTTCTTTTATATTCAATCGGGCTCACAAATTTCTGTTTGCTGATTGCAGATTGAATTAAGAGTTATAGATTTAAACTCATGTATAAACTTTTCTCTAGATTGAGTCTGACTGTCTAGTTGATTCTCTAAAAAGTATATTGGAGTAAGTCTTCTCAGATTACCAAACGAATTGTTGGGTGTGGTTGTTGTACCCCGCATTTTCAAAACACAACATCAACGATATGGATTAATTGTGAATGAAAGAGCTTGTAAATGAACATGCTCTTTTCATAGCGACAAAATGCAAAAGAAGAGTACTGATATCAAATGTGAGCAAGTAGAGGAGGAGCATAGGAACATAACGGCAAGTAGAGGAGGAGCATAGGAACATAACGCCTTTCTAATGGCAATTAAACTAATGGACGTCATGGACTAAACTAGCGAAATTGGTGGGCTAAATATTTGTGTTGCTTAAACTTTCCCTCTCGGTCTCTCCTGTTCTCTCTTCCTCTTACTCCACCAATAAAAAACCACGAAAAGATCTAGGAAAGTGGATAGATGTCTCCTTGTGTCCCACCGGTAATTATCCGTCATGTGTCCAAGGTAGTTTCCTATTAATAAAAGAAGCTGGTCACCGTTAGAGAGGAGAGAAAATCAAGGAAGGAAATTCAAAACAATAAAGACTCAAACCAAATTATAGATATTTTTCTACCGAACCTACAAGAAAAGTATATTAACAGCATCCATGGATTACAGTAGCTATAAAAAGAGCTGGCGGGAAAAATTAAAAGGAGAAATTGATTGAATACCTTGTCCTTTGGCTATTATATTGACGAATAGAGCTATGGGTTTAAGCAGTCATGTACTGTTTGTGCCAAAAAAACTGTAGAGAGGTTCAACTTGACATATATCATCAAGTCCTGAGAGAGGATCAACTGTAGAGAGGTTTAACTTGACATATAGTTGTTCCTCTCATGTACTTGTTAGAAAAAACGCTTTAAAAATACCAATTTTTTCATGGACTATGTTTTGATCCCTAGACCTATTGCCCATTAATTGTTTTTTCATTTGAATAGATAAAACAATAGTCCTACATTGACTAAAATCTAAAGAGTTTTAGACTTAAATACCATAGAATTGGCTATAAGGGCATGGCCCTTGGGTCATTAGACTTTTGTGCTTGGAGGGAAGGCCTAGACTAGGGCAAGGTTGCCTTTCCCGTACGCGCGGTGCTTCGCACAGAAGCACGCACGTCGCCGCCGTCCGGTCGGGCTCGGGTATGGGTGTGGGTGTGGGTTCATTAGATCCTATCTTTTTGCTGAAATTTTTGGTACGTGTTTTCCACACAAGTAGAAGAATATTTTCTTTGTCTGTACGTGTTTTGTCCTGACTTCTTTGTCTGAACGTGCTTGTCTTGGCTTCTTTGTCTGAACGTGCTTGTCTTGGCTTCTTTGTCTGTACGTGTTTTGTCCTGGATCCCTTGTCTGTACGTATTTGGCTTGGCAGCAACACACTGCTCCATGCCTGACAAAACAACTTTTCTTGCACTATCTTTAACCCAACATTACCAGTATTTCTGTCATAAGCATGGATTTTCTTTCTTGTTTGTAACTACACAAACACTATATAAGAGAGTAGTTGTAAACTCAGAAAATACACACCACAGAGAAACATCTCTTCTACTCTCCCTCTGTTTTTCTGTAAACATCTCTTCTACTGTTTTAAGTTCTGCCAAGCTCTAAGGGTACCCTCATTGTATGCTACATTGAGGGGTACTAACTGTAGTTGTATCCTGGAGGTGACTCGCCAACTGCTGTAGCATCTCAGAGGAGTGGCAGGCGATATTGCCTTTAGGACAGCGTATCGTATACCTGCCTCTACATTTTCTGTGCATCTCCAGCAACATCGGTTTGAGCTAAGTATCTTCGTCTCAGTTACATTATTAGTAATTTACCCAACAACACTCTATGTCTATACCTTATGTAGATTCTACCATTATTTTACTGCTACAAGTAGAGGAAATGGTCTAGATGCCACAAGGCAATTAACATTTTAGCAAATGATTCTACCATTGTTTTACTGGTAAAGTAGGAAATGTAGTCATTTGACTCATTCTAACAGAAGACAATTAACATTTTAGCAAATGATCATTTAAAGTAGTAAGGCAATGCCAACATTCTTCGTATATAATAGATAAGAAGGAGACATTGGAGTGAACGAGACCTGGTCCTTCAGAGAAATCATTCGCAGAGAGGATCTCATGGCAATGCGGTATTCATATGAAGACTATGGAATAGTATTCCAAAATAACAGAGTACGGGCAGATTAAACTGCATCCTTATTTCACAAAAGAAAATTACAAGAAAATGAAAAGCTAATACACCATCTATTTCGACCATAAACCACTGATATGTCTAATATAAGCAACTAATATTTGTAAAAAGATATCATCCTTCCATGTCCATCTTGTGTACAATTTGATTTTTCATTTGTATCCTGCCAAAAAAAATTAATTTGCTATTTAGGTTTCATTAATTCATATAATACTCCTCATGAAAATCCAAAAACTTAAAATCAACTTTTGGATGAAACAGAACTTACCTGCAGCTGCATCTTTTTTAATCTAACATTTGATGGGAAACTAATACTAATGGAAGAGAAGACGAGAAGACAGCAAGAAAGTATAAGAAGAGAAGACGAGAAGACGAGCAAGTATAAAGGAATAAAATATACGGAAAATGGGTTATTTGTCCAAATATTTTTAAATCACGGTTCAAATGGACGAGTAAAAAATAGTTTGGGTGAAATGGCCAAAAAAAAATACCTAGGATGAAACTGGATTCATCCTATCTTAAATTTAAAAAATAGCAAGGATGAAATTGGATACATCCTGTGTAAATTAAAAATAAGAAAAAATATTTGAAAATGGGCACGATGAAACTGGTTACATCCCGCCTATTTTTACATTTTTGTCCATTTAAACAGTATCAAAATCTAACTGTTCATTTCACTCAGGAATTGTTGGTCTTTTTAACCAATTTTGTGTAAAATATATTCTTTTGGTTAGGAAATAGGCTCGGTAAAAAAAATATCCACAATTTGGTTGGAGTCTTTATTGGTTTGAATTTTCTTCCTTGATTTTCTCTCCTCTCTAACGGTGACCGCTTCTTTTATTAATGGAAAACTACTTTGGACACATGGTGGATTGTTACCGGAGGGGCAAGAAGACACCAAAATAGGTCACAGAGGATCCAAAGCCACTTTGACCTGATGGGCTAACTTAATGGTCTTGGTAGACTAACTAATAAATTTTATTTTTTAAAAGATAAATTACATGTTTAGATTTATCGTGGGTGGGGGTGGGGGGGTGGTTCCGCCACTACCTACCAAGAAACTAGTAGGGAGTCGCATAGGATTGTGTCTCCCACAAAAATCTGTAAGCCTTGGAGTATTAATTGTTTCTCTGATCTAAAACTTTGATGCATGTCAAATAGGGGTGTATAATGGCGGCTCTCGTAGATATGGCTATCAACTTCATTTTGGCCACGTGACATTTTGATCAAATGCAAAATCTGAATAAATGCACTAAATGCACATGTACTATGTCACAATTCGGAAACAAATATTATGAATATCATTTATGGGTGAGTCATATTGTAACACTCGTAGAATGAAGTGAGAGAAGTAACTAATCCATTTATCCCTTCTGTTTCGGGTTCTTGCTACTTTGAAGTAGAACTTGACAGCCATGACATAAATGAGTCTCAAAATCAATAAGTAATAATAAGCAAAAGTAAACATCTTAAACTCTAACATGACTCGATAAAATTATAGATTCACCTTTGGATAGAACTCTGACATACATGAGTCAAGTTTGAAATCAAGATTCTAGGATTAGCAAACAACATTTCTATTAAACCTTTGGGCTCAATAGAAAAGAGGGAAAATTTAAACCAATTATTAGATATGATTTTATTTCAAATATTACTAGTATGAATCACCTTTGGGCAGGATCACACTTGCAACATCCAAATAAATCAAAGCAAACCCTTCTTTAATCGAAACAGATGAAAAATCTTTGCTACTTTCTTGTCTTTGTGGTTTGAACCACAAGCATCTTCATCTCCTTTTTCCAACCTAGCCACATGAACTCAGTGCATTGTAGTCCAGCATTTTCGGCGTTGATTATTTGCAGTAACCATTCCAAACAATTAAACCACAAAAAGAAATTCATTCTCTTTTTTTTTATCATCTCTCAAAGTATCGATCACTTTGGCGACATGGTTGACTTCACTCTCACTGTTACTGCCCTTGGTATCAGCTGAATTTGGGAGTGAAGCTATCAATCCAAGAGCAGACAATAATGTTGAAACGAGCAACAAATTGTCTTACTGATGAAGATTAGGCCGGAACTAACAAATGAAATGGTTTCAGGAACCACCCATCTATGATCACTCCAATTTTCCGAACTCAAATCTGCTATATTTAATTAATGTATGAGATTTACCCCTCTTATGGAAACCTATAACTATTGAGTTTTACTTCAAAGTAAAATCCTAAATAAAAGCGCTAAATGGAGTGGTTACTTCTCTTATAATGACATGATTTTGGTCTAACTAATTCAACGTGGAATAATAACTGCTGCTGTCTGATACTCCATAGCTCTTGCTCTAAGGTCGGTACATGATTGGCCGATTGAAATCAAATATGTACACTTTTAACGGCCTTGAATAAAATTTTATGACCTCACTTTACCAACTTCTGAGTTTCAACTTTCACTAATAGTAACTTCTGAGTTTTAACTTTCACTAGTAGTAGGAAGCTTTTAAGAGACATAATTGTTTTACTAGATTCTTTTTCTTCGTTTATAATCAGTCATGTAAGTAGAAATGTTAATCAGATTTCTAATTCCATTTCCAAAACAGTGAGGATGGATAAGTTAGTAGTTGAAGAGTTCAGTATTGATATTCTATTATCCAGGTTTTATGAAGCTGACAAGATTTGTTGAATAAAATCATCTAGTTATCCAAAAAAAAAAAAGACTTTCACTAATAGTAACTCGTGCTTCCCGACCTTCAATATTCTAAACCATATCCACCTCATCGATACCGACGTTTGTCCACAATGTAGCACTGGTCCGGAATCTGCTGGCCACATTCTCCTCCATTGTCGCGTGGCTGTGGTCGCATGGAACATTCTCCACACAAGACTCCCTAGTCACTTAACCACAACCCAAAATCTTCTAAACTTTCCAAATCATCAAATGACAATCTCACAAATTTTACAATTGAAAACTCACCCCTTTGTCAAAACAACCTTCTGTTTCCTTTTCTGGTCTTTCTGGATAGCTAGAAATGATTACATTTATCGACAACGACAACCAAATGCGGGTAACATCGCCCAGATGGATCTCTCTCTTCAACAAGAGTTCTCTTGGGCACAAGAGCACCTCCCTCCCGTGCTACTTGGAATATCAGCTCCTGCAAACCCAAGAAATGGAGAACGAACGTCTACTACAATCTTCATAGGCTGGATCAAACCTAATATAGAGTGGGTCAAGATCAACACAGATGGAGCAGCGCGAGGACGCCCCGGAATAGATGGAGAAGGTTTCATCTGCAGAGATGCTTATGCCAACACCCTGGTAGCCGTAGCACAACCACTAGGAATTACCACCGCCCTCACAGCTGAGTCATGGGAAATGCTCATAGAGACCAGGACGACAAAAGAACGAAGTTGGCCAAAGGTTCAATTTGAAACCGATTCGGATAACCTACTTCGATTCTTAACCTCAGATGTCGATCCACCATGGTACATATCAGGAATGATCGCTTGATATGATTTTTAATTTGTTGTCGTAGTAAATAGGATTCGAACTCTAAGACTTTTGAAGACTAAATTTAAAGGTTTAATGAAAATAATAAAGTGAGGGTTACTGGGACTAGGATTCCACCAAATTCATATCATAAGGCTCAATTATTCATTCTCAACAATTATCACTCAATAAATAAATAAAACATCGACTCTTGTTTTTCCAAAGTAGATCCTCAAAACATTAGTTATAAATCGTAAGCATGGGACATCAAACATTTAAGCAAGCATGACCCATCTAATAAAATGATAACTAATTAATCAAAATCATAATTCTATTTTAATTAGTGCAAAAGTCATATAGAGAATAAAATAAATTCACCCATGTATGAAATTCGGATTCCTCCGTCGACCCGGTGTAGGGGTTTAACTTCTCATATTGTAGACACTCTCAAAAGATATTTTTATAGCTCAATTAGTGCTTACAATAAAGAAAAGAAGAGAAAAGACTATAAATAGGGAGTTTGCAACGGTTGTCAGCCGTTACAAAAGCCCCGTTACAACTTATGCACTTGTTACAGTAAACAATATTCGGAAACTGTCGTAGAAAAACTGTCACTAAGACCAGAAAATGTGATAGTTCTAAAACGACAGACCTACTGAGTCGTCTGTGTTCTTCGTCTTCTTCTTCACGGCAACAGCAGAGAAGTTGCTCTGCAACTCTCTATTCTTCGCCCCAAACTCTCGATATCTTTTCTAAGACATCCGATGGCCTTTTTATACCTCACCAGCACCAAATCTTCCACTATAACTCCGTATAATTTTCTCTTCAATTCTCAGCAGATGCGGGAATATTTCTTTCCTGTTTTTCTTCTCTTCACGCCTCTACTGCTGTCAAATCTCTCCAAACGCGTGCCATACACATTCTGGTGGAGTAATACTCGGTTTATTCACACAAGAAACTTCCAAAAATGTAGCCGAAGTCCAAAAATATCTCACATGAATATTTCAGAGGAATATGCTTTATCTTGTTTAACTCCACGTATCTTTCCTTTTCTTCTCATATGCGTGTTCTGAGCTGGCTTTCCTTGTTTATCTTGGCTTGATAGGGTAGAATTTTGTTGAGTAAAGAAGAAAATCTTCTCCCATGCAATACGTATCATCAAATATTTCGTGATAATCTTCCTCTTGAATGCAGTTCCCTGCATTATCAAAACTCTGTGTAACTCCTTGATTTTCTTAATTACAACGCACTTACCATTCCTGTTTGGTAAGAATAAGTCATTCTCCAACGAAAACAGAAAGAAAATCTCGAGAAGATCTCTTGTAATCACTTACAGAAACTCGATATCTTTTCCACACTCTGTTTCGCTTCACACGGATATCCAGCCCAATTCTTTCGAATACAATGACTATACCAAGCCTGTTTACTGCTAACAGATCCAACAGAACTGAATCCAGCGATTGAATCTTCTTTAATTTCCACCAAAAATCGAACCCTAATATTTGCTGCCATTTTTCCCGCCAAAAATCAGATTCAAATGGGGAAGAAGATGGTCGCCCCTTAACAGAGATGGGGTGCGAATAGCCAAGGGTGTAAATAGTAAAGAAGGTGCCTCTTATCAATGAGGTGTCCTTTAGTAATTGAGATGACCCTTGACCAATAGTAAGACTCCGAATAACATGTGTCCTCCGTGGGTGCTTTTAACAACTTTTCGAGCAACATTTTCCACAAGAGCTTATTTCCTTAAAAACACTTAAAACAAGATTATTAGTGATAAAATGAGTCCCATCTAATGTATTTATGGGTGAAAATATGTTTCACTTTCGTGCTTATCATCGCTAAAACCAAACAAATCATGGGTCAGATCCCTCACTGCACCATCAACCACAATTACAGGGAAGACAATCAAGCGGCAGACGGATTAGCCAATCTGGCAGCGGACAAAAGTCAATTAGAGAACCTTACAACTTTATTTTGGGATCACACAATCCCACCATGTATCAATCAAATTGTAATGGATGACTCCTTGGGTATTACTTATCCTCGCGTAATTGCCGCTTAATTTTAATAATATCTTCATGCTTCAAAAAAAAAAAAAAAAAAAATCGTGCTTCCGACCCCCAAGCTCGGCCCTTTTACCTAATACGCAAACTCTACGGTTGGTTCGCTGGTCCAAAACACAATACCTCTATTCATTTTGCCCAAAACTCTCTCCCTGTCTCTATATGAAATTTCCAAACCCTAATCTCCAAAAATTAGAAATGAAAGTTTGATCGGGAGGTATAAACCTTAACTTTCATAGTCTCCGCAAAATCATTTTCTTGGTTTCTTCTTTTATCACTATAAACCCTAACTTTCAATCGGTAAAGAAGAAATTGGAAGCTGAATTGGAAAAATGTCAAGGATTCCGGAAGAGATCATCTACAATGAAATTCTATTGAGGTTACCAGTTAAACCATTACTTAAATTTAAGTGTGTTTGCAAGAAATGGTATGCCCTAATCTCTACCTCTGATTTTGTTAAATTGCACCTTCATCTTACTGCCCACACAAAAAATAAACCTATTCTCATGCTTGAATCTTCTGCTTATGAAAATAGATTTTACCCCATCAGTTTAGATGTATTAGAATCATCAGTATCTGAAATTAAACCCTCTGCTATTGAAATCGATTTCCCGTTCAATTCTTATTTTCATTATGTTGTTAGATTCGTTGGATCATGTTATGGTTTAGTTTGTATATGGGTAATGGAAACTTTCGGTGAAATACATGGTGTTAGGGAGTTTCTTTGTCTTTGGAACGCAGCAACGAGAGAATATAAAAGATTACCACCGATGATTAAAATTGATGGAATTGAAATGTCTGCGATATTTGCTTTTGGTTATGATCATAAGTCTGATGATTACAAGTTGGCACTAGGTCTAACATCTCCTCGAAGCAAGGATACAGTTTTCCAATTCTATTCGGTAGCATCAAATTCATGGAAACCTGGGCCAACTATGCCTTATGTGTTTTGTGATTCTGTGCAAAGGCATGGAGTGCTTTTTAATGGATACCATCATTGGTTAGAGAAGGCTCAAGATAAGTTTTTCTTACTCTCTTTAGATATATGTGACGAGAGTTTCAAAGAAATGCAACTGCCGAAAGAACTTTTAAAGAAGAGTCGTGAGGATGATCTTATAATTCTGGGAGTGTTGGAAGGGTTCCTTTGCATACTTGAAAGCTCATACGTTAATGGTGTTAAGATTAATGTTGAAGTATGGGAGATGCTGGATTATGGAGTTCATGAATCTTGGGCTAGACACTATATCATTATTCATGAGAGCATTATCATGGACTGTATTTCAGATTTAGTTGTGTTGTGGTCTTTTGAGAAGGGTAAAATTCTATTCATGAATTTGGGTGGATTAGTTTTGTATGACCTAGAACATGGAAGTGCTAGAAAACTAAGTAACGGTGGTAGTTTCAGCAGGAATGCCGGGTACTATATTGAAAGCTTAGTTTCTCTCAAGTCTGGTACTTATGTTGGGGGTACAGAGGAAATAGAGGAATTAGAGAACCCTAAAGAAGAAGAATAATCTGTGGAAGGAAGAAAAACTGGTGAAGTTGTATACGTTATTGTTCTTGCTGTTGCATATTCCTTGAGTTGTTAGTAATATGCTTTCTTCTAATTTTCAGACCCTTACCTTCATATGTATCATGGACTTCTTAAAATCAGTAATATGTTGTCTCCAATCTAGAGCCATAGTTTTTTGCAATTCATATCAGGAGTTGTTCTTTTTTTTTTAATGCTTTTATGATTTTGTTCTTTCTGCTGTATTGTTACAACCCATCAGCTTTTGTTATGTGATCGGCACTTTGTTTCTGCCTGCAACCGACATGGAACTTTAATGCCTTCTTTTATCTGTTTGTGTATGCTAAGATTTTATTTGGATTTTTCAAGCTTCTATGTTTTTGTTTTGATGTACTAGTCGTTAAATAGTATTGGATTGGTTTATTTGGACAGTGAGGTGGGTTAAATGGAAGGGTTATGATAAATTTGATGTATCTTTAAGAATCTTATACGTGGTTAGATTAGTTAGAGAAGAACTGAGTGTACACCTTGCTAAAGTTGATGGGTAATTACAGGAGGGGAGAGATAAATGCATTACCAAACCCAATTTCACTGTATAGATAACCAATTTGAGTGATGTTTACTGTTAATTTTGTTTATGCATGGCTGGCAAACATCTGGGGAACATTCACTGCAGAATTTTGTTTACTCAACCTTGAAGTTCCTCTCTACGATTATGTTTAATTTTGTCCACTATTGAGTGATGCTCCTTCTTGTGAATGATGTATTTAGGAGGATGGTCATGAAATAGGAACATGAACGTAATAACAAGGGTGGATTTGCAAGGAGTTTTCTCCAGCAGGCTCTAGTTACAGGGAAAGTTTTGGTTTAGATGTTGGCAGCTGACAGCATTCTAAATTTACGAGTTGTTTTTCTTTCCCAGTATGTGAATCTCATTTCCTCGTGTTTAAGGAACTTTTATACGTGCAGAACTGTATTGTGTTTGTAATGAATACTTATACCTGTGCTTGAACCTGGGTTTGCATTACAATTTCAGATTAGGGATGAGGAGATTGAAGAAGATAGAGCTAATTATCAGCTTGAAATGATGAGATCTTGAGAGAGGTTAATTCCGACAACAGCATTGTTGGGTGGTACGTTATCCAGTTTCCTATTTGAGGTGAAATTCGTGCTTGGAAGTTGAAACATGGCACAACATTCTGGCATGTGCATAGTTTGCTGCTAAATTATATGTTTCCCATTTTTGTTTACATATTAGGATCGGAGTATCCAAATTTTATTACTTAGATCCTGTGTTACAACGATACGCCTAAAAAAAATAATCAGCCGTATCGATATGTATTTACACGGATACGTGTACTAATACTCCCAATACTTCAAGATACAACTCAGTTAGAAAACTTTGACTAAATATTAGAAAATTTAGATATTTTACTAGATTCTATGAGAAGTTTTAACTATAGTGACAAAATATTAGTTCTGAATCTGTCCACTGATCTTGCTCTAGACTTTCTTCCTTCTTATCCAGACTTTTTCTCTCTTCAGTGAGGTTAATCATACATATTATATTTTAATCATGCAAACACATGTATGTGTTTTGTTAAATTTCTATCTTACAAATAATATATTTATGTTAAACTACTGATCAATATTGAGTATGCCGTATCGCCGTATTTTAGTTTTTCAAGTTGGTGTATCATAGTAGCGTACTGGTATCTTGTATCCGATACTGTATCCGTATTGTTGCAACACAGCTTAGATCACGTAAAACCAACCTGGAATTATCTGCTGCATATCCTTATCATTCTCCTTGTTTACTTTTGGATGCATCAGGGAGAGGGTTGCGAATCTTTAATTTTCTTTAAAAATTATTCCATAGCACTCAGGTTTTATTCGCACTGCAGTACTGGCCATTGGGGTATGCGGAGGCTGCCCAGTAATACCTTTTCATGAATAATATTGACATTCATAGATGTAATGTTCTAGTGGACCAAATTTATTATTTATTAGAGTTCTATTCCCACATACTGTATGTTCATATCCAAAACATTTTCAGATATCAATCAACTTTGCCAGGATCATTTCAGACTGTGGAACTGATTGAGACCGTAATGAATTATAAGATAAAAGATTTTTCATGTGTACTTAGCATTTCATCTATTTGAACTTCAATGTACATTAATAAACACTTGTTCATACCTCAAACAGAAAGCATTTTTGTGTATGTGCACCTACTAAATTTGAAATTCGTAAGAAAAGGGCAGTCCAACTCCTCAGTATATTTGTTCCATACTGCGGTAGTGATGCACAAAAAACTAAAGTGGATATTTTTGTATTCTTCCAAAGATATCATCTTGCTTGCTGGGAGATTTTAAACCCAAATGTATGTCATGTATCAATAAGGTTTAAACATAACTGACAACTGTTGAGTGATCTGGAATATCAGCCACAAATGGTAGAATTTCCCTATATCATTCCATTTAGCCTCTGGCAATACCGATGTATATATTATAGTCATTCTATTCTTCAATTTATTTTAGATTTTCCTTAGTTTGTCCGTTTAAATTTTGCAGTGATTGATTTGCTGTTTAGATTGTTATTGTCAGTAGAAAAATGTGTATAGTTATTTTTTTTTTGTTATTATTCTATTTGGTAACTGAATGGACATCCAAGTAATTATGTCTCAGTGATGTAGCTCAAACTCTGTGTGCCTTGTTTAAAAGAGTTGCTAACTGCTATTTTTTTCCTCAACCAGGAAAACATTAAACGATGTGTTTGTCATATATGATCCAGCAATGTCCAATCAAGGCGTTTTAGCTCTCAAGGCTATGAAGCTCACATATTCTTTCATGGAACGTCTATCCAGTGTGACTATGACCTTCTGCAATTATCGACCAAACAATTTAGGTAATGAAATGTGGAGTTTCTGATTGAATGCATGGACAGGGCCTGTCAATGGAGCAGCAGAAAAATGGAAAGATTTTTCTGAATCCACCCCACAATTAGCTTTCCTTCTAGTAAAAGTGGCTCTCCCCCTAACAAATATCTTTATGAATTCATTGTTTTCATACACGATACTGGTATAACATACTGTCTTTTGTTTTTCCTTTACTTCCGATATTGGTATAACATACTGAAGCCTTTCATGTCAGCAAGCGCAACAGCACACATGGCTTCAATAGAGAAGGTAACCTTTCACGTCAGCAAGCGCAAATATTAATTTATTTATATTTCTACATATTGATACTAAGAACTTCAGTGTCAAGGCTGTTGCATTAAGGTCTTCAATTTGGTTGTGCCACCAATTTCTTGTGTGGTCAGTTATCAATTGGTTAAAAAGACATTACTTGACTTAAGAGCTAGTTTGACCTTACTTTCCTATCATGTGCACAACCAGTTAGGTCTTGGCTTGTTGAAACTGACACAGATGACAGACTTTAGATACAACCACGATTTGGCCTCATCTCTTGATGAAAACTGAAAAACAACCTAAGTTTCCAAACTTTTGCTTCAAGGTCTAAAAATTTGGGTTGGTACAGAAATCTATTCCAAGTCCCTCATCATCTTTGCTCTATAAGATAGGGAGCATGTGTACTGGCCTACTTGGTAACAACTAACAAGTCATGGTTGGCTTCAGTTGGTGTTAGCTGAATACCTGAAGGGTTGTTTGTCCTGGTAGGGTACATATTATTTAGCTAGCACCAAACTATCCAATATTACTTTTATTTCATTGAAGTAAAGCAAACTTTCTTTACAAGACATGATATATTTGTCAGGCTGATGGAAAAGTCATCCAACATCTTGTGATGTTTTGGTTTCTAGCAAGTTATGCTAAACTATCTGCGGCACCATTTAAAGTCCTCCTATGTACAATGCAGTACTATAATCAGTCATTAAGTTAGAGTGTTGTCCAGTCCAATGTGCTCCATGCGTCTTATTTTATTATAAGTATGACATCACATTTATGTATCTTCAGGGACGAGAACATTCTGCAACCTGGGTTTTTTGAACTGCTATGTTGAATTTTCCAGGGGTACTTGTGTCCAGAGCTTCAGCAGACATTATATCTCATGAAGGGGCACTGCAAGAAATTGAGTTGGGAACTGCAGAGGTTGAGACAGACAAAAACCTTCTTTTCCTTTCAAAATGTAGTCGCAGTAGGGTGAAGGTATGCTTACCTCACAACGGTAAATGGTAAAATAATTCATTATACAAACGGACTGTCTGCTGTTTTGGTGAATTGTTCCACCAAACCGTGCACCAGCTGATGCACTTTTTTTTTTTTTGGTATGTTCATCTTAATTCAGTTAGACGGTTGAGGTTCTTCTATGGCTGTGCCTCTATGGGTTTCTTGCTACATGTTTTTGACTCTTCTTCCTTGCATTTATGGCCATTTTACTTCGGTTTTTTGGTGGTTCAAGTACTCGTCGGAGCTCGGGTCACAGAAATCTGGAATCATCGGTTGATAGAAGAAAATGATGGTGATATGAAGTTTTTATGTCTTTGGAACCCAGCCACCAGAGAGTATAAGAAAATACCGGAACAACCGATTGGAAATAATGGAATGTCTGCAATAATATGCTTTGGGTTATGATCACAAGACTGATGATTACAAGTTGGCAGTAGGTGTAACAGCTCCTCGAAGCAAGGATATAGTATCCCAATTCTATTCGTTAGCATCAAATTCATGGAAACCTGGGCCAACTATGCCTTATGTGTTTCGTTATTGTGTGCAGAGGCATGGAGTGCTTGTTAATGGATACCATCATTGGTTAGTGAAGGCTCAATGTAAGTTCTTACTCTCTTTGGATATCACTGACGAGAGTTTCAAAGAGATGCAACTACCGAAAGAACTTTCGGAGAGTCAGGAGGATTTTAATTTTATGATTCTGGGATTGTTGGAAGGGTGCCTTTGCATATTTGACAGGTCATATGCTAATGGTGTTCAGATTAATGTTGAAGTATGGGAGATGCTGGATTATGGAGTTCATGAGTCTTGGACTCGACGCTATATCATTACTAATGAGAGCATTATCAAGGGCCATATTTTAGATTTAGTTGCCTTGTGGTCTTTTGAGAATGGTAAAATTCTATTCTTGAATTCCGGTATACTAGTTTTGTACGACCCAGAAAATGGAAGTGCTAGAAAACTAAATAACGATGAGAGTTTCAACAGGACTACTGGGAATTACTTTGAAAGCTTAGTTTCTCTCGAGTCTGGTACTTATGTTGGGGGAGAAGAGCAAATAGATGAATTAGAGAAACCTGAAGAAGAAGAATAAGTTATAGAAGGAAGAAAAATTGGTGAAGTTGTATATGTTATTGTTCTTGCTGTTGCATATTCCTGCAGTTGTTGGTAATGAGTTATGAAATTAGTAATATGCTTTCTTCTAATTTGTAGACCCTTACCTTAATATATATCATGGGTTTCTCTTAAAATCATTAATATGTTGTCTCCAATCTAGAGCCATATCTTTTTTTTTTTTTTTTCATTTTATAATGCTTTCATGACTTTGAATTTTCTGCTCTATTGTTACAACCCATCAGCTTTTGTTATGTGTTTGTGTATGTTAAGATTTTATTTGGGTTTTTTCGGCTTCCATGTTTCTGTTTTGATGTACTACTCGTTTAATAGTATTAGATTGGTTTATGTAGACAGTTAGGTGGGTTAATTTGTGTACTCGAACTCTTACCCTTGATTAGATGGAAAGGTTATGATAAATTTGATGTGTAAAAGATGATTCCAACTCAAGTATCTATTGTTTAATAAAAGTAAGTTTCCTGATCGTGTTATTCTGTTATAGCATTTTAAGAATCTTATACGTGGTTGGATTAGTTAAAGAAGAACTGAGTGTACACCTTGCTAAAGTTGATGGGTAATTACAGGAAGGGAGAGATAAATGCATTACCAAACCCAATTTCACTCTATAGATAACCAATTTGAGTGATGTTTACTCTTAACTTTGTTTATGCATGGCTGGCAAACATCTGGGAACATTCACCGCAGAATTTTGTTTACTCAACCTTGGTGTTCCTCTTTGGGGTTATGTTTAATTTTGTCTCCTGATAGCCTTTATATTTTGTCTTTTTTCTCCACATTACATAATCCTTCTGCAACAAGGCTCCTTTTTGTGAATGACGCGCGTACTTAGGAGGATGATCATGAGACAGATACATGAACATGATAACAAGGGTGGCTTTGCAAGGAGTTTTCTCCAGCAGGCTCTAGTTACAGGGAAACTTTTTGGGTTGGATGTCGGCAGTTGGCAGCTGGAAGCATCCTTGATTTATCAACTGTTTCCCTTTCCCAATATGTGAGTCTTATTTCCTTGTGTTTAAGGAACTTTAGCATGTGCAGAACTGTATTGTGTTTGTTGTGAATATTTATACATGTGCTTGAGCGTTGGTTTGCATTACAATTTCAGATTATGGACGAGGAGATTGAAGCAGATAGAGCTAATTATCAGCTTCAAATGATGAGATGCTTGAGAGAGGTTAATGCCGACAACAACACTGCTGGGTGGTACGTTATCTTGTTTCCTATTTGAGGTGAAATTCGTGCTTGGAAGTTGGAACATGGTACAACATGCTAGCATGTGTGCAGTTCGCTGCTGGACTATATGTTTGTTTACATATTAGGATATGAGTATCCAAATTTTATTACCTAGATCACATAAAACCAATCTGGGTTCTATTATTTGCATATCCTTATTGTTCTCCTTATTTACTATCGTTTTCCTTTTCTTTTTCATATAGAGCTCTATCTAAACTCTTGTAAATATGGTTGTGAATCTCTAATATTATTTTAAAGTTTATCCATAGCACTCTGGTTTTATTCGCATTGCAGTACTGGCCCTTGGGATACGGATAGGCTGCCCAGTATATCTTTTCATGAATAATATTGACACTCATAGATGTAATGTTAGACTGTTGAACCGATTGTGACCTTGAAATTATAAGATTAAAGTTTTTTCTTGTGTACTTAGATTTTATCTATTTGAACTTCAGTAACATTGTTAAAAGCTTGATCATACCTTATACAGAAAGCTATTTTGTTTCCTGTTTTGCCGACTGTGTTTATGTTTGTGCACCCACTAAACTTGATTAAGAGGAACTACATGAAATTCATTTTAATGGAATTGTATTAAGAAAAGGGCAAACTTCTCAGTTTTTTTTTTGTTCCGTACTTCTTCCGTAGGGATGCACGCAAAGTGGATATTTTTTTATTCTTCCAAAGGTATCATCTTGCTTGCTGGGAAATTTTTAACCCCAATGGTGTCCCAGGTCGGCTATGTTTAGTTCACGCATCATTAAGGTTTAAAGATAACTGTTGAATGATCTGGAATATCAGCCGAAAATGGTAGAATTTCCCATATCATTCCATTTAGCCTCTGGCAATACCGATGTATATATTATAGTCATTGTATTCTTATTTTTGGTCTTCTGTAGTTTGTCCGTCTAAATTTTGCATTGATTGATTTGCTGTTTATATTGTTACTATCATTAGAAAAATGTTTCGCTATTATTATACTCCAAGTAATTATGTCTCAATGATGTAGGTCAGACTCTCTGTGCCTTGTTTTAAAAGAGTTGCTAACTGCTATTTTTTCCTCCCCAACGAGGAGAACATAAAACGATGTGTTTGTGTCCTATATGATCCAGCAATGTCCAATCAAGGTGTTTTAGCTCTCAAGGCTATGAAGCTCACATATTCTTTCATGGAACGTCTATCCAGTGTGACTATGACCTTCTTCAATTATCGACCAAACAATTTACGGAATGAAATGTGGAGTTTCTGATTGAATGTATGGACAGGGCCTGTCAATGGAGCAGCAGAAGGTAAATCTTCTGTTCTCCTTGCACTTTATGAATTCATTGTTTTCATACACGATATTGGTATAACATACTGTCTTTTGTTTTTTCTTGACTTCCAATTCTACTACCGACACCTTTCACGTCAGCAAGCGCAACAGCAGACATGGCTTTAAAAGAGAAGGTAACTTGTTGGCATTTATACCGGGCCTTAATTTATTTATATTTCTACGTATTGATAATGAGAACTTCAGTGTCAAGGCTGCTGCATCAAGGTCTTTCATTTGGTTGTGCCACCAATTTCTTGTGTGGTCGGTTATCAATTGGTTAAAAAGACATTACTTGACTTAAGAGCTAGTTTAACCTTACTTTCCTATCATGTGCACAACCAATTAGGTCTTGGCTTGTTGAAACTGACACAGATGACCGACTTTAGATACAACAACGGTCTGGCCTTATCTTTTTATGAAAAGAGAGAAACATCCCAAGTTTCAAAACTTTTGCTTCAAGGTTTAAAAATTTGGGTTGGTCCACAAATCTATTCCAAGTCCCTTATCATCTTTGCTCTATAAGATAGGGAGCATGTGTACTGGCCTACTTGGTAACAAGTCATAGTTGGCTTCAGTTTGTGTTAGCTGAATACATGAAGGGCTGTTTGTGCGGGTAGGGTACATATTATTTAGCTATAACCGAAGTATCCAATATTATTTTTATTTCATAGAAGCAAAGCTAACTTTCATTACAAGCCATGATAAATTTGTCAGTGACAAAAGCTGATGGAAGTACGGTATTATTTATATAAGTACATACTGTTGGACTTTTTGTGTTTTGCGCAACAAATTCCATATGGTTAAAGTAATCCTTGTTTAGATTAAGTTAAATCGGATTAGTCTTAATCCACATTAAGACATGTTATGATATTAATCATGCATTAAAGACTAGTTTAAGGTTAAAGCTTAGCATGACATGTCAACTAGCTTGACATGTTATATGAGGTGTCCAATGTAGCCATGAGGTATCCTCCAACTTACGATGGAAAGGTTGGAGTGACATGTGGCAAGCATAATTAGGACTCTCTTTTAGCCTCACAAGTTTTCTTTATAAAGCAAATCAGTTTTCATCCATCATTAAATAATTTGAGGAAATATAAGTTGATAATAAGTCATGAAGTTTAAGTGTCTTGCGTGTTCTATTTCCTTGTACTACAACCTGTTTTTGTATGAATTATATGTAGTGTGGTGCTGTTTTCAGCGAGTTGTTGAGTATGCTAATACTAGTTTCTGGTCTAATTTCAGCATGAGCTTATAAGTTGTTTAGCGGTAAAGCATAAAGATTAAGGAGCTGAAATTCCAACACATACTTCCATCCCAAATTAAGAAAATACAGTGCAGGGCTATAACTACAGTTGTTAGTTAGAGTGTTGTCCAGTCTAATATGCTTCGTGCGTCTTATTTTAATATAAGTATGACATCACATTTATGTATCTTCAGGGCCGAGAACACTTTGTAAGCTGGGTTTTTTGAACTGCTATATTGAATTTTCCAGGGGTGCTTGTTTCCAGAGCTTCAGCAGATAGACATTATATCTCACCAAGGGGCACTGCAAGAAATTGTGTTGGTTGAAACTTTTGTTTAGTGTGTCTAATAGAATGAACCTTTTTATGGGGAGTACTTTTGTTAAGACGAAAACCTTCTTTTCCTTTCAAAATGTAGTCACAGTAGGGTGAAGTTATGCTTACCTCACTACGGTAAATGGTAAGATAATTCGTTACACGAACAGACTTTCTGGTGAATTCTTCCACCAAACCGTGCACAGCTGATGCACATTTTTTTCTGTTTTTTGTATTCATCTTAATTCAGTTAGACGATTGAGGTTTTTCTATGGCTGCGTCTCTATGGGTAATTTGCTACATCTTTTTCACGCTTCTTCCTTGCATTTTTTCTCCATTTTCCTGTGAAAATGAAAGTTTGATGGAAACAACGATTCATAACTTCAACTATAATCTCCATTCTTCACAAAATCGATTTGTTGGTTTCTTCTTTTACCACAAAAACAACACCATAAACCCTAACTTTTTCACTCTGCAAAGAAGAAATCAGAAGCTGAATCGGTAAAATGTCAAGGATTCCGGAAGAGATCAGTTAAATCACTACTTAAGTTTAAGTGTGTTTCCAAGAAATTGTATGCCCTAATCTCTACCTCTGATTTTGTTAAATTGCATCTTCATTTTACCACCCACACAAAAAACCCCATTCCCATTCTTGAAACATCTTCTCGTGAGAATAGATTTTACTCCATTGGTTATGATTCATTAGAATTCTGCTGCTGTTGAAATCGATTTCCTATTCAAATCTTCTTCACATTATGTTATTAGAATGATTGGATCATGTTATGGTTTAGTTTGTATATGGCTATTTGAAAATTGTGGTGATAGGGAGTTTCTTTGTCTTTGGAATCCAGACACGAGCGAATATAAAAAAAATACCTGAAATATGGATTGAAAATAATGGAATAAGAGTTAAGATGTTTCCATTAATACATGCTTTGGATTATGATCATAAGACTGATGATTACAAGTTGACAGTAGGTGTAGCAGCTCCTCGAAGCAAGGATATAGTTTTCCAATTCTATTCGTTAGCATCAAATTCATGGAAACCTGGGCCAACTGTATCTTATTCGTTTAGTTATTGTTCGCAACACCATGGAGTGCTTGTTAATGAATACCATCATTGGGTAGTGCTGGCTCAACGTAAGTTTTTCTTACTCTCCTTGGATGTCGGTGACGAGAGTTTCAAAGAAATGCAACTGCCAAAAGAACTTTTCGAGAAGAGTCGTGAGGATGATATTATAATTCTTGGAGTGTTGGAAGGATGCTTTTGCGTACTTGACAGCTCATACGTTAATGGTGTTAAGATTAATGTTGAAGTATGGGAGATGCTGGATTATGGAGTTCATGAATCTTGGACTAGGCGCTATATCATTACTCACGAGAGCATTATCAGGGGACATATTTTAGATTTATTTGTTTTGTGGTCTTTTGAGAAGGGTAAAATTCTATTCAAGAATTTGGGTGGATTAGTTGGGTATGACCCAGAACATGGAGGTGCCAGAAAACTAAGTAACAATCGTAGTTTCGGCAGGACTACCGGGAATGATCTGAAATATCAGTCTCGAATGGTAGAATTTCCTATACCATTCCATTTAGCCTCTGGCAATACCGATATATATATATATATATATATTACAGTCATTCTATGCTTCACTTTATTTTAGGTCTTCCTTAAATTTTGCATTAATTGATTTGCTGTTTATATTGTTGTTGTCATTAGAAAAACGTATACACTTATTGTTTTCGGTATTATTATAATTGGTGATTGAATGGACATCCAAGTAACTATGTCTCAATGATGTAGGTCAAACTCTGTGAGCCTTGTTTAATTTGTTTAAAAGGGTTACTAACTGCTATTTTTCCCCTCCCCAACCAGGAGAGCATAAAAACGATGTGTTTGTGTCGTATATGATCCAGCAAGGTACAATCAAGGCGTTCTAGCTCTCAAGGCTATGGAGCTCGCAGATTCTTTTGTGAAACGTCTATGCAGTTTGACTCTAACTGGTCTGCAATTTATGGAAAGAAATATTGAGGATCTGATTGAATGCATGGACGGCCTGTCAGTGGAGCAGCAAAAGGTAAATTTTCTGTTCTCCTTGTACTTTATGAATTCATCGTTTTCATACACGATACTGGTATAACATATTATCTTTTGTTTTTCCTGTAGTTCCAATTCTACTAGGGAAACCTTTCACGACAGCAAGCGCCACAGCAGGCATGGCTTCAAAAGAGAAGGTAACTTGTTGACAATAAGAATTTCAGTTTCAAGGATGCTGCATCAAGGTCTGTAATCTGGTTCTGCCACCAATTTCTTATGTGGTTGGTTGTCAATTGGTTATATCATGTGCACACCCAGTTAGATCTTGGCATTTTGAAACTGACACAGATGACAGACTATAGATACAACCACGATTTGGCCTAATATTTCTTGATGAAAAGAGAGAAACAACCTAAGTTTCAAAACTTCTACTTCGAGGACTAAAAATATTGGTTGGTCCACAAATTTATTCGAAGAACACATGGAAGTGAGGATTTTCATCATCTTTGCCCTAAAAGATAGGGAGCATGTGGATAGTACTTGGATACAGTATAGTGCTATCACTACAGTCATTATTAGAGTGCTATCCAGTTCAATATGCTCCACCCTTCTTTTTGGGCAAAGACTACGAAAAATTGAAAATCTTAATTTCCATGTTGGAGACTTCAAAGAAACCTGTGGGACAACAGATTTTAAGACCTTGCTGCAGACAGAAGCCTTGAAACTTAGATAACTTTTCTTTTAATCGAGAGATAGGGCTGCACATGGGCGGGTATAAGCTAAAACCAACCTCGCACCCATAGGTTGCGGGTTTTTTTTTTAATAACCAACCCCGCACCCACAAACAGCGGGCCGCTGCGGGTTGGGCGGGTATGGGTATAAGTGGGTTTAACCCGACTATTTAACTGTCGTATATTTGCTGCCTAACTGTTTTTTAGCTACTCGTTATTTTTTCATTCTCTTTCTTTTTTGTTTGACACAACCCTCTCTTCCATCGTTCTTAATCAAGATAAATATTTGATCCAAAACTTGTAGAATCTGTGCGTAGCTCTCTCAACTGTTTTGTCATATTGCTAATCACCATCTTCTCTGTTTCAGCAAAACTTCTCAAACCAATAAAGGGATGGATATGCGTGGTTCAAGGTTCATTGGTTTCGCTCTGTGCACGTGAATAAGTCCTAATAAATCAAACTCCACGTGAACGTCCAAGGCACGATCTGTACTGTATAACTTAGGTAAAAAAGAAAAGGGTGTTCACGTCGGTTCTTTTTGTCAATGCAAAACATATTAAATTAATTAAATAACTCTGAAAGTGAATGAGAGTTTATTAGGATTAGGGTTTCATAATGGATCGGACGGCTAGGATTAATTTTATCTAAAGATATATATTTTACGGGTTTTTCGGGCGGGTATGGGCGGGTATGAGATAAAACCAACCTCGCACCCACGGACAGCGGGTATTTTTTTTCATAACCAACCCCGCACCCACAATGGACGGGTATGGACTAAAAACCCACGGGTTTAGCGGGTACGGGTGGGTATGGGTATTGTGGGCGGGTCTTGTGCAGCCCGAGAGATGATATGAAATTGTGCTTGTATAGTCCGTGCTTGACCGATATGTTTACTTTTTCAGTTTCCTGTAAGATATAATCCTTTTGATGTTCTTGGTCACACGTATCCTCGGTGTTCTCTATCTGATGGAAAATATACTGAATCCGAGTTTTTGTTTGATTTTTTTTAGACATTTCTTAGTGTTCATGTATGACCTATTTTAACATAAGTATATGGCATCTGTTTTACCGCATTTTTTTATCTTCAGGGCCGAGAACACTGTGTAACCTGGGTTTCTTAAACTGCTATATTGAATTTTCCAGGGTTGCTGGCAATCTCATGAAAGAGCACTGCAAGAAAAATATTGATTTGGGAACTGCAGAGCTAGTTTGAAATTTCTGTTTAATCTGTCTAATAGAATGCAGATTATCATCACATTATTTGCAGACAATTTGTGGAGTTCTGCAAGAGATTGTGTACTTGAAGATGTTTTCTATCGATGCAGATTACATTTGATAATTCAACTGTTAGGTCTGCATTATTTTTATCAGAGTTCTGGTACATTGTTGGTATTTACGACACAAAAGGCCTTTTGTAGATAAAGTTGACCCCTGGCTAACCCTGTATCTGCCAAACTTTTTCAAGGTAAAGCAGGCCAGGCTGGACTAGTTATCACCAAAACCTGGCCGTGCCAGGCTGTTCAGCCCTGTTTGACCTCTCTAACTTGCTAGATTGTGTCATAACCAAGGTGGAGATGACAGTCGTTTATGGAGCTCTCTATTCTGTACCTGCTACATACACTTGGTCTCATAAGTTTTCTTGTCCAGACAAGTATAGAAATAAAACTTCTAAAATGGAACCCAGAGAACAACACTTGCGATTACTCTACATGCTAGTTAGTTACAGGAAATGAAAAAACAATAATGACATGGATTACTGTCAACAAGGCTGAACACATGCTTTTGGCCAATTTATCAAGCCACCGATCATAATGTCTCCAAGCTTCCCATCTTCATCAAATAATTCCGCATCTCTGTCAAATATTTCTTTCACAATTACACTATAAACATGTTCCATCGGCGATTCAGCAGTGTTGATACTGCCAAAAGCGATGGTTCTTCTCTTAAAGTTCCGTATGAAACATGAATTAGCAGGCAAGTTGAACTCAACACATGCTTTTGGCCAATTAATCACGCCACCAATCATAACATCTCCAAGCTTCCCATCTTCATCAAATAATTCTGCGTCTCTGTCAAATACTTCTTCGAAAACTAAACTATAGACATTTTCCATAGGTGGATCAGCAGTGTTGATACTGCCTAATGCAATGGTTTTTCCTTTGAAGTTTTTTATGAAACATGACATAGCAGGCAAGTTGGATGCAGGGGGTGCCAAACATGAACGAGTAGGCAAGTTGAACACATCAGGAACGAAACGTGAACGAGCAGGCGAGTTGGACGCTTCAAGTGCCTACATCAACCAAACCAAGAAAGTATATTCAGTAGCACAAACTACATAATTGTATGCTGGCATGTTTATATACGCAGAGAGATGAGTGAAAGGTCAATAAATAATTGGTCACTTGGTACTTCTTATTTCGTTGTTTCAGGGGAAGTTCAACTAGATAACGAGTTTTGGTGTCTGCAACTCCAGCAAACAACTTGACAAAAGCAATCATTTTACCTTAGGAATTAGCATAACAAGAGTAGTTTCTACTTTCTAGTGCAGAATTGAAGTCCGAATGTAAATTCAATGTGTAAGCATCACATAAATTTTTACCTGAGATGCAAATTGATTTGATGGTGTAGACATACGATTTTGTGTATGTGGCGCAGATTGATTTGATGGTGTAGGAGTACGAATTTGTGTCTGAGGCGCATATTGATTTGATGGTGTAGAAGTACGATTTTGTGAGTATGGCGCAGATTGATTTGACAGTGCAGAAGTACGATTTTGTGTATGGGCCACAGATTGATTAGATTGTATAGAGGTATGATTTGGTGTGTGTACTCCAAGTTGTGTTCGGAGTACATGGATATCAGACTGCAAACTCGTGTTTTCTTGCTGTACTCTGCGAAGAATCTCTGAACTTGCAGCCATAGAAGTATGATTTGGTGTGTGTACTCCAAGTTGTGTTCGGAGTACATGGATATCAGACTGCAAACTCTTGTTTTCTTGCTGTACTCTGCGAAGAATCTCTGAACTTGCGGCCAAAGTACGTATCTTAGTCCGTGAAACACCTGCTCCCATACCTTTTATAAAACTGGAATCACGTCCATATACCTAAGAAAGAAAGAGTTGTTTAAGGCATTTCACCAGTAGAGAAGATTGAAGTCTACAAAAGAAATACTAAAGTTTTTGTTTCACTAACCAATGCGACAGCATCGTGGTCGATATCCTTTTGACCGTCTGGATTAGCTTCTACAAGCTCTTTAACCAATTTCTGCAAGGACAAAGTAATTCAGACAGACATAACTGCATAAACTAAAAACTAAGAGACTCCAAATGGGTATGCTAAAGCTATCAGCAGTACAAATATACGCTAAACTCATATGGTATAAATTGCTAATTTTAGCTAAGAGGAGAATAAAGCAGCGCGAGGCGTTTAAAAGGGAGGACGGGTTATGAAACACAGCCAGACACACACTCAAAATATGGGCGAGAATTAAACTCTGCCTAAAGTGTAGACCCGGTTTCAATCACCGCCATCTACATATATTCAAAAAATTTAACCGCCCACCATCGTAATAATGTAGTGTGAATCGTATATTCCAATGGTATGACAAAGCAAATAACAAAACTTACCATTTTAGGATCATTTACAGTCTTAGAAACATGGGTATCAACAAATATCGCAGCTCTGTTAACTTCACCAGTTGGGCTCTCTTTTTCCTACATTAGGTGACAGAAAATGGCATTTTTCAGTGAAACAAAAGAGTAAGATAAAATCTGTAAATTATTGATGGAGTATAAAGCATTTACCATTTCGTATATTTTGCGATAAATTCCTGTCCTTCCACATTTTTGTATTAATTCAACAGCTTCGCAAGCTTTTTTACCAGCTGCACGACGTTTCCTATCCTCGTCAGTATTGCAGAAATCAACAAAACTTTCCCAATCTTCTCTCTTTGTAATCAAACGCCATGGAATATTTTTTTTTCTCTCAGCAATTGTCTTTTGTTCATCCAATTCTAAACGCAGATTATGCTTCCAATTTCTCCATGACATGCCAGCCCTTGACAGAACATTAGGCTTATAAATTTCAGGCACGGCATACATATGCTGCAAAAACAATCTCCATATCATGCACTGATCATAAAGATTTTAAGATAACTCAAACAAATTGAAATCACTCACAATAACATTTTTCCATATAGTGTCTTTGACGCTGTTTGGAACTTTTGTCCAAGACACAATCGCAGGACGACAACATGCTCGTACTATCTTTCCAATATACGTTGCGAATGCTACTGAGCCAACATCACAAGGCCGCCCATATTTGTCGAATTTAATTGGGATACGCCCATCTAGTAAATATAGTGTACAAAACATTACTACATAGTTATATACCAATATACAAAATGAACAATTAGTTACGAAGTTACGGCGTGCAAGTACTCACCTGATGGCACAGAGATGCTTCCTTGGCCATTATCTGTGCAGTTTGCGCTGTTAGACTCCCTATAAAGGTCAGTTACTTGTCCTCCAGCCATTTCACGGTTCCTTTTCCTTGACGAGCCTACAACGTGCTCAGAGTTGGTGGGTAACGATTGGTCATCCAAAATTTGCTTGTCACCATTTTCATCCGCATCAAGTATGTCAGCATCTTCATAACAGTTGAAGGGTAATGATTGGTCCTCTGCAAATTGCATTTCACCGTTTCCATCCGCATCAAGTATGTTAACATCTTCATCTCGTGTATCACCCCCAGTGTCAAGCATGTCAGCATCTTCATCTCTTATACCGCTCCTAGTATCAAGCGTGTCAGTATCTTCATCTCCATCATCGCTCCTAGCATCAAGCATGTCAGCAACAGCGTCGAGTCTTTCATCCTCTGGATCAGTCACAATTTCACTTGCTTTATTGCGGTCAGCAAATGCAGAAAATGGTCTAGTTGTTGACGACATCTGCTTCTCGAGAGCATCAGGGTTGAGTCTTGCATCCACTGTATCCGTCACAATATCTTTTGCCTTCTGGCGAATGACAAATGTAATGCGTGGTTTTATTGTTAACGACCTCTGCTTCACAAGAGCAACAGCATTGAGTCTTTCACCCACTACTGCATCAGTCCCTATTTCTTTTGCTCTTCTACTACCAATGACGGATGCAGAAAATGGTTTTGTTGCTGATGACCTCTGCTCCCCGAGAGCAACAACATTGACTCTTTCATTCACTGTGTCAGTCATAATTTCATTTGCCCTTGAGACATTGACGAATGGAATGCGTGCTTTTGTTGCTGACGACCTCTCGATAGCAACAGTGTCAAATCTTTCATCCACTGCATCAGTCCCAATTTCTTTTGCACTCCCGTGATTGAGTCCTTCATCCACTGCATCAGTCACAACTTCTTCTGCCCTTCGGTCATTGACGAATGCAGAACGTGATTTTGTTGCTGGCGGCGTCTGCTTCTCAAGACTAACAGCGTCCAGAGTTTCATCCACTGCATCAGCCACAATTCCTTTTGCTCTTCTGACATTGCCGACTGCAGAACGTAATTTTTTTGCTGACGATGTCTGCTTCTTGAGAGCAACAGCATTGATTCTTGCATCCACTGCAATGTTCACAATTTCGTTTGCCCAATTGTCATTTTCGATGGCAGCAAATGCTTTTGTTGTTGAAGACCTCAGCTTCTCAAGAGCAGCAGTGCTGGGTGGTCTTTCATCCACTGCATCAGTCACAATTTCATTTGCCCTACGGCCATCGAGTCCTTCATCCACTGCATCAGTCACAACTTCTTTTGCCTTTCGGCCGTTATTGACAGACCCAGCACGTGACTTCGCTGTTGACAGCCTCTTGTTCTGGGGAGCTTCTCGTCTTCTTTCTGTTGACGGCTTCTTCTGCTTCTGCTGAGCTTCTAGAAGTTCTAGTCTTTTCGACCTCATACTCAATTATTAGCTACTGTAAACAAAAATACACAAAACATCTGAAAAATCTGCAAACTACATATACTAAAAATTCAATCAAAACCCAGATGGAAGTGTCTAAATTTATAGCAAACCCCCAATTTTTATACCCTAGTTTCATTAACAAAATACAAAACCCCAAATAATTTCTAAGTTCAACACCACCATGAACACCAAATTTTAATAAACATACACTACAGGGAGAGATTCATTCAATTACAGCAATTTAGTTAAAACCCCTGAATCAATTTTCAGGAAAACTCCATTTTCTGAACTTCAGACATGACTAGATGACCAAATTTCTACAGAAGGAGTAGAGTTTTTGAAGGGTTACCTGATAATTTTTAGGATTTGATTACGAGTGTTGACAAGTTCTTCTTCAATTCCACAAATTTAATTTCTAGGTTTTGTATTTTGAGAACCTTTCCGACGGAGTATTTTTTTATGTCGGAAATTTTGTTTATGTGATATTTGGGGTTTTGTCGCAAGGGAGGGACACTTGTGAGTTGTGATAGAGTCAGTCAGATGTATTGATATGTCTGACTCACTAACGAGTATGACTGATTTTGACGAATTTGATAAATTTGTATCGTTTTGTTTTGGGAAAAGTGATATTTTAATAAAAATTTTCAAATTGACCGAATAAAAATATGATATTTCTTGAAATAGAGATAATTTGTTTTCGTTAACTAAACTAAATCATCAGAGTTAAACTTATTTGTATTTGACTCACTATATTTGAAGATTTATTTTACGCCCAATTCGAAAAAATATAATCAAATGTTGCAGTTATATAAAAGTGTTGAATTCAGTTAAATATGTGTCCAACGAGTTAGGTAGATTTGTACGTGACCCAGATACTTCCTAGTCATATGTAAGAGTCTGAGTTAGACAAATAGACATTAAAAATAAAAGGAAAAACAAATGATTTTTTTTTTGAGCAGAAAGGTTGAACTTGTATATAAAAAAAGAATCAGTCCATGACTGAGAGTTACAACAGAGATTACATTTTAGATTTTATACCTAGTGTATTCTACAGTCTATAATAACTTTCTAATGAGAAACTACGTCTCTAAAAGTATCAAATTTAAACCAATTCTCCACTGAACCCCATTTGAATATCGTTGCTTTGATCTCATTTATAATGGTACCTGTGGATCTTGGTCTCTTGCCTGCCATTGTTATCTTGTTTCTTTCATTCCAGATCTCCCAACAAATTGCAAACACTAAGAAAGGACATATTTTCCTTCCCTTGTTCCTTCCTCTTCTGAGTTTCCAAGCCTGTAACTGAGCTTTTATATCTCTTGCTTGAGTCCACCTTATATTGTAGCCATTTATGAAATAATTCCAAACCAGAGTTGAGAATGGACAGTTGATGTGTTTTTCAATTGAGTTGTAGTAAAAAGGTTCGTTGAGACTTGTGAAGGAAGATTTTTCTTTTTTAGACTTAATTTTTATAAATAAAAATATAGCAAACTCAAATAAAGTGATATCAAGATATTGGGAATAACCAAGACACTAGAATCCACTATTACACATGAATGAATGATGTCAAATATTTCATAACTCTAATTAGCCTTTTAATCCTTTATTTCTTAATTCACAAATAATCAAACATATTCTCAAAAATTAATTGTATCCCCTAAGCATAGATTATCTAAACAAAGCATAATCTATCTAATTGAATCACAACTAATGAAGAAAATTATGTAAACAATTAAAAAACTCTGCAAAAGCAGTGATTGAGTGAATTATAATTAAATATTAGAGAAAATGAAATAGTTACCCATTATTCATGTGTGAATAGCTTCATCCATTGTCTTGGTTACGCGAGAATTTAGCCTCTCATCATGTTGTTGGAAACACGCTCAAAAATCATTATTATTGCTCAAAGGGTGTTTACAAATGATGAAAATGGAGAAATAATTCAAAAACGGGTTTGTAACAATTATATTTGTTACAAACCAAAAAAAAACGATACAGAGGATGTGTCACTGTTACTGTTGTTGTAAGACCCACGGCTCTGTGTCGCAAACGCTGTAGCAAATAAGTCCGCTTCTGATGTACGACCCTCGGCTGTGAGTCGTTGTCACTGTTGGAAAACGACTGTCCTGGTAAGTCTGTTCTTCGTGTTCTACAACATCAGAAAAATATTCTCCGCAACTCGTCCAATCTCTTCTCTGTAGCTCTCTATTCTCTTCCCCAACTCTCCATCCCCCTCTATGAATCCCCAGATCCCCTTTTTATACCCAACGCATCACAAAATCTCGTCATTAACTCCAGCATAATCCTCATTTACTCCCTGCCATTATACGTACATTATTTCCTTTTGTTTCTCTGCATGTATGTGCTGGTGATTCTTCACGCGTTCTCTGTACGTCTGCATGCTGGTTTGTCGTTTGGTTAGATCAAGACTCGTTGTATCCACAAGCCAATCTTCCAAATATATGCAAATAAATCCTGAGAATCTCTACCATTTCTCTGTGCTCGGAAATTTCTTCTTTTTTGCACAAAACTCGTCATTACCAAGCCCGTTTGGAAGGACAGCTCATTCCTATACCACATTTCTGACAATATCTTGGCAAAATCTCTTCAGAATTGATCAGAGGAAATCCCGTAGTTTGCATGAAAGAATTCCCGCCAAAAAAAATCTTTCAAACCGAGAGGAAGAGGAGCCCCCTATCCTGAACTGGGGTGCGAATAGAAAATGCCATGAGGGGTGCCTTTGGTCAGATGCTTGGGTGTAAATATCCTTTGGGTACCCCTTATCATTTGGGTGCCCCTTATCCAACAATGCGAGTCCGAATAACATGTGTCCTCCGGTTGCTTTAGACAACTTTTCGAGCCGATTTTTCCACCAAAGTTTATTTTCCAAAAAATACCTACAAACACACAAAACACCATAATAAGGACGAAAATGAGTACTAACAATACGAAACATTGAGGACAAACATTGTTGTACACGAGTTTGCACTCAAGTATACTAAAATTCATATAAAGTGACGGAGCTCTACTCAGATAGTTTCTGGACATCATAACCGGAGTCAACCAATCACATGGAAAGATTAAGAAGATGGATAAAGAAAAAGATGGTTTAAAGTGAACGGTGTTTCCCATATCTGTCTGAAGGCCTCTGCCAGGATGAACCTATCCTAATGGACTGAGATACCGGTCAGACTAATATCAACACAACTGGCATATACAAGGGGACCAGCGGTCGATAATCCAAACTCTAGGTCAACACAACTGGCATATACAAGGTCACCAGCGGTCGACTTTATTGAATTTATTCCGGTTGGTCTGATGGTCTGGTCTTTTTTTTTTGGTATCTCAATCACCCTATTTCACCCTAGCAAAGGTAACAACTTGAATCGTGTGCCCCACCAAATCACATAAAAAATAAAAACAGAAGGATTAGGATTCAACGAGATATGGCGAAACTACCATGTTTTTTTTTTTTTAATTCTAACACCTGAGCTCTGTGCTTTTATGAATAGACTCTTTAGATGTTTCCATCTAATCAGATTGGTTCCTCAACTCCTACAACCAAGATGTTCCCATCCACTTAGATTGGTTAGTGCCAACCTTAATAAGCATAAATTTCCAGGCTCTGGAGTTTATTTATTGCAACTAAAAGCTAAAAAGTTTCTTCCCCACCCCCAAACTTAAATCTAACATCGTCCTCAATGTTTCTAATGAAAGAGAAATACCAAAAAGTAAAGTAACACGAGGAATCAGTAAAGAGAGAAGTCGGAAAGATAGTACCTGGGTGAAGAGAGAAATCAAAATCTAATATACAACATACAATCGCCTAGATGGTCAATCAAGGGTAAACAGGGTTCTCCATAGGGACCTCCTCAATATCACCTGTAGGAAAGGGCTCTAAAAATGGTTTCAATCTCTGACCGTTAACCTTCGAAGAACTACTACCATCCAGTGTCTCGATTTCAACAGCTCCATGAGGAAAGACAGTGCGAACAATAAAAGGACCCATCCACCGAGAACGTAACTTCCCAGGGAAAAGATGCAAGTGGGTATCATACAGAAGAACTTTTTGACCTGGAGAAAATGACTTCCGTAAAATATTTCTATCATGCACAAGTTTCATTTTGTTTTTATACTCCTTCGCACTATCGTAAGCATCTATACGAATCTCGTTCAACTCATTGAGATGGAGTTTCCTATGGGCTCCTGCCTTGTCAAGTGAAAAGTTTAGTTGCTTAACAGCCCAATAAGCTCTATGTTCTAACTCAACAGGTAAATGACATGCCTTGCCATACACAATCCGATAAGGCGACATTCCAATGGGGGTCTTAAACGCAGTACGGTAAGCCCATAAGGCATCAGTAAGCCTAGACGACCAGTCTTTCCGATTAGGATTAACTGTTTTCTCTAATATACGTTTTATCTCCCTATTGGAAACCTCAACCTGACCACTAGTCTGTGGATGATATGGGGTAGCTATCTTATGTGTAATACCATATTTCTTCATCAAAAGCTTAAAAGTTCCATTACAAAAGTGAGACCCCATCACTAATTATAGCTCGCGGTGTACCAAAACGTGTAAGTATATTATTTTTCAAGAACTCAATCACAACCCTATGGTCATTGGTTTTACACGCAACCGCCTCAATCCACTTAGAGACATAGTCTACAGCGACAAGGATGTATAAGTTACCAAAAGAATTATGAAACAAACCCATAAAGTCAATACCCCACACATCAAAGACCTCAACAACTAAAATAGGGTTCAAGGGCATCATGTTTCTACGGGATATGGTTCCTAATTTCTGGCAACGTTTACAAGTCACACAGTAACTGTGGGAGTCTTTAAACAACGAAGGCCAATAGAATCCACACTACAATATCTTAGCAGCAGTTTTCTTAGCACTAAAGTGACCTCCACAAGCATGATCATGACAAAAGGAAATAATACTGGACTGGTCACTCTCAGGTATACATCTCCTAATAATCTGGTCTGGACAATACTTCAATAAATAAGGATCATCCCAAAAGAAGTGCTTAACCTCAGCTAAAAACCTAGAATGATCTTGTTTACCCCAATGTTGGGGCATTCGACCAGTAACAAGATAATTCACTATATTCGCATACCAAGGTGCTTGGGTAACAAAGAACAGTTGTTCATCAGGAAAGCTATCCCTTATAGGAAGGGATTCATCATGGGAATCAACAACTAGCCTAGACAAGTGGTCTGCTACTACATTTTCGGCACCCTTTTTGTCTCTAATGTCTGGAGAAAAATCTTGCAACAAAAGTATCCACCTAATCAATCTAGGTTTCGTATCCTTCTTAGACAAAAGATATTTCAAAGCAGCATGATCAGTATATATGACGATCTTAGAACCTAAGAGATAGGGTCTAAACTTGTCTAAAGCAAGCACTATGGCTACCAGTTCCTTCTCGGTAGTGGTATAGTTCAACTGGGCATCATTCAGAGTTTTGCTAGCATAGTAAATCACATGAAGTAATTTGTTTTCTCGCTGACCTAGCACAACACCAATAGCATAATCTGAAGCATCACACATGATCTCAAAGGGTAGGTTCCAGTTGGGTGCTTGGACTATGGGGGCGGTAGTGAGTAAAGTCTTAAGCTTCTCGAAAGCCTCTAAACAAGCATCATCAAAGACAAACTTAACATCTTTCGCAAGCAAATTGCAAAGAGGTCTAGAAATCAAGCTAAAGTCCTTAATGAATCGACGATAAAAACCAGCATGCCCTAAGAATGACCTAATATCTCTTACGGTTTTTGGGACCGGTAAAGTTTTAATAAGGTCAACTTTGGCTCTATCTACCTCTATACCCTTCGAAGATACGATATTCCCTAAAAAAATTCCTGACCGAACCATGAAATGACATTTCTCCCAATTAAGCACTAGATTCTTTTCCTTACACCTAGTCAACACTAATGACAAATGATGCAAGCACCCATCGAAAGACGAACCAAACACTGAAAAATCATCCATAAAGACCTCTAAAAACTTTTCTGTCATATCGGAAAATATGCTCATCATGCAACGCTGAAAAGTTGCAGGGGCGTTACATAGCCCGAAAGGCATGCGTCTATACGCAAAGGTACATGTAAAAGTAGTTTTTTCTTGGTCTTCTGGGACAATAACAATCTGATTGTAGCCTGAGTAGTCATCTAGAAAACAGTAATGACTATGCCCGGTTAATCTCTCTAGCATTTGGTCGATAAAGGGAAGGGGAAAGTGGTCCTTCCTAGTGACCTTGTTCAATTTCCTATAGTCAATACAAACACGCCAACCCGTGTTCACTCGGGTCGGGATTAACTCATTGTTATCATTATGGACTACAGTAATACCAGATTTCTTGGGAACAACCTGAACAGGGCTGACCCACTTACTGTCTGAAATGGGGTAGATAATGCCTGCATCTAACAGCTTAAGAACCTCGGTTCGAACTACTTCTTTCATATTAGGGTTTAGTCTTCGTTGCATCTCCTTAGATGGTTTGGTATCTTCCTCTAAATAGATCTGATGCATACAAACAGTAGGACTTATACCCTTAATGTCAGCCATGGTCCACCCTAAAGCTTCCTTGTTGTTTTGAAGGACGGTCACTAGCCTACTTTCCTGATCACTATCCAAGTCGTAAGCAACAATCACAGGTAAAGTCTCAGACGGGCCTAAAAACACATACTTCAGGGTATCTGGCAATGGTTTTAGGTCCAACTTAGGAGGCTCTTCTAACGAATGAACTAGGGTAGACTTAGAAACTGGTAGTGGTTCGAACTTAGGTTTCCATCCATTACTAGTGTCTAACAAAGGGGTTGAATCTAACAAAGCATTCACCTCATTAATCACATTATCATCATCGAAATCAATCCCAAAGTGATCTAGGCATTTCTCTAACGGATCTTCTAAAAAAGTGTTTGGTAATGACTCCTCGACTAATGTTCCTATCATGTTTACCTCTTCTATGCTCGAGTCATCTAGTTCAGAGGGTAGCTTACTAATATGAAAGACGTTCAGCTCAATAGTCATATTACCAAAAGCCAAATTCATAATACCAGTTCGACAATTAATGATCGCATTGGATGTTGCTAAAAATGGGCGACCTAAAATCACTGGTATCTGGTTCTCTGGGTCAGGGACAGTTTTGGTATCTAGGATAATAAAATCCACTGGATAAATAAACTTGTCGACCTCAATAAGAACATTCTCGATCACACCACGAGGAATTTTAACGGACCTATCAGCTAACTGAAGTGTCATCTGGGTAGGTTTCATATCACCAAGTCCTAGCTTGAGGTACACATGGTATGGAAGTAAATTCACACTGGCTCCTAAGTCAAGCAAAGCTTTCTCAACACGGTATTTACCTATTGTGCAAGAAATGGTAAGGGACCCTGGGTCTTTATACTTAGGAGTAGCGGTATTCTGAATAATGGAACTCACGTGACTAGCTAGGAACGCTTTATTTTGGACACTAAGCTTAGGCTTTTGTGTACACAAGTCCTTAAGAAACTTGGCATAAGAGGGAATCTGCTTAATCGCATCCGACAATGGTAGGTTGATAGTTACCTCCTTAAAAACCTCCAATATATCATTAAAGTTGGACTCCCTCTTAGTTGGAACTAGCAGCTGGGGGAACGGGGCTCTGGGAACAAAGCCGGGCTCAACAGGACCCTCATTGGTCTCTTTAGAGACTCTATCAGTCTCCTCATTTTCTGGCTTAGAAGGGTGAACTACAACATGTTCACTATCAGGCATGGCAATCTTATTGTCAACTTTCTTTCCATTCCTAAGGGTTTTAATAGAGTTCACATGATTGTACGATTTCTCTGCTTTAGGATTGGGTTGAGTTTGACTAGGAAACTTACCTTTTTCCCTCAAAGATTCATTTATCTGACTAACCTGGTTTTTTAACTTGGGAGTTAGCATAACCTATATTTTTACTTGGGTTGAGAAATAGCTTGGGAGTTAGGATAACCTATATTTTTACTTTCTTCTATCCCTTGAGCAACCATTAGGTTGATCTTATCATAGTTTTTAATAAACGAGGCTAGAGTGTCTTATAAACTTGTGATCTTTTTATCCGAAGGGTTCTGAAACTGGGGTTGACCTGAAGAGTTCTTAGCATAACCAAAACCTGGGGGAGGATGAGAATTACTAGACTGACCTTGATTCTGGCCCTTAGACCAAGAAAAATTAGTATGGTTTCTCCAACCAGGGTTGTAGGTTTCTGAGTATGGGTCAAACTTATGGCGGTTCTCAAACCTAGCGTTGTTATAGACAGCATGGACTTATTCTTCATTAACATGACCTTCCCAAAACGAGTTATTGAGCTCTACTCCAAAAATAGAGACTTTAGCGGCTCTAATCCTATCATCAGGTTCAACAAGAGACCTATATTTAGGCTGATTCAATTCCAAAGCTTCTAACCTTCTAGACAAAGTAGCAAACTTAGCATCTGACTCGAAGCTTGTATCTACCACATTGGTGCTACTTTTATTGACCAAGAGTCTTTTAGGGGGTTCAACACAAGACTCCCACTGTTGGGATTTTTCAGCAATAGCTCCTAAGAAGGTAAAAGCATCATCAGCATTTTTACTGGTGAATTCACCAGCGCACATAGACTCGACCATGACTTTGGTCGAATAGTCTAAACCATTATAAATAATCTCAACAAGTTTCATCTTATCAAATCCATGGTGAGGACACTGGGATAGGAGATCATTGAATCTCTCTAAAAACCTATAAAGAGACTCTCCCTCTTGTTGCACACTAGCACTAATTTTCTGCCTAACAGCTGCAGTTTTATGCTTAGGGTAGAATTTCGTATAGAAAGCAGCAATAATTTCCTGCCATGTTTCAATGGATTCAGATGGTAGGTTGTTCAGCCAGGTCTTGGCTTTATCTCTCAGGGAAAAGGGAAACATCTTAAGTTTCAAAACTTCATCAGTGAGGTCTTTTATTCTAATTGTCCCACAGATTTCCTCAAAGTCCCTAATATGAAAATAAGGGTTCTCATCATCTTTTCCTAAGAATATAGGGATCATCTGAATAATAATAGGTTTTATCTCGAAATTAGTCGTATTGGCTGGCAATTTAATGCACGAAGCTCGGTTGGTCCTAGTTGGGAACATGTAATCTTTCAAAGTTGCCATCGCTGGCACAGCTGAAGTACAAGGGGTACTTTCATCACAAAGAGATAGATTCTCAAAACTGAAGTTTCTAAAAACAGGGCTCTCAAAAGAAGAGTCTTCGAGCTCCCCGCCTTCACAAGAAGAACTACTAGGTTTATCACTAATCAAACGACCTAGAGTGTTTCTTTTCCAAGATCGCTCTCGAATAACCTCGGGCATACACTAGAAAAACAAAAGAAAAATCCTAAAAGGAAGGGAAGTTCTATGCAAACACAAACAAGGCTGACTCCACCACAGCAAACCTACTAATTTCTAGCAAACAAAAAGCATGATGGCTCCACTTAGATTATTTCTAGACCAACTTTTAATCCTTCGAATGGGAATTCGTTACAATTTGAGCAAACCCCTATGGAATCAATCTGAGTCAAAGTAAGTTGAATAGAGGCGAGGGAAGATGTGTAGAGCTTTGATACCCAAGGCCTCTCCGCATTCCAAGGTGGCGCTGTCACGCATTCAACTCACGGAAACCATCATGAACTTCGAAGTATGCTCAAAAGAGTAACCAATATTTTTCGAACGACTTTCCTATTAAGCTCGTTACCCTATAGGTATCGTTCTATTCCAAATTTTAGGTCTAGGTTCGCGTTTGGTTTTGTTTTCCTAAGGAGGGCAAGAAGATAACGGTGATGAAATCCGAACCCTTATCTTGTATGGCCAGTCCTTGCCCTTTACTAGGAAATTAAAGCAGCCGTTTTCAAGTCCTCAGCATATATGCAAACGAAGGAATAAAGTAACTCGCTGACAGGGGATTCGCGAGTGTTTCGACAAACTTACCTCCCGTTCCAGACGGGCGATGAACCGCTGAAGTCGACTCGGGCCACAACTCCAATGTCGTGTACGAACCCGAGGGGCCGAGGTGATATCGTAATCACCGTCCTTCTCTGCAAACAATTTAATATTTAATACTACCCTTCTGTAGGGTTTAACCAAAGCTTTGTCTTTTACTCCGAGTCTTTAAGTATTCACCAAAGCTTTGGCAAAATTTTCTTTCGCTCCAAATTCCAAAATCTGTAAGGAAAAGACAAAAACCCTAAAACGTAAAGAAGAACAAATAAAATAAAAACAAATAAAAACCTAAAAAATCTATAAAATCTAGCCTAAAGACAAGTCCACATCGGCGGCGCCAAAAATTGATGTGTTTTTCAATTGAGTTGTAGTAAAAAGGTTCGTTGAGACTTATGAAGGAAGATTTTTTTTAGACTTAATTTTTATAAATAAAAATATAGCAAACTCAAATAAAGTGATATCATGATATTGAGAATAACCAAGACACTAGAATCCACTATTACACATGAATGAATAATGTCAAATATTCCATAACTCTAATTAGTCTTTTAATCCTTTATTTCTTAATTCACAAATAATCAAACATATTCTCAAAAATTAATTGTATCCCCTAAGCATAGATTATCTAAACAAAGCATAACCTATCTAATTGAATCACAACTAATGAAGAAAATTATGTAAACAATTAAAAAACTCTGCAAAAGCAGTGATTGAGTGAATTTTAATTAAATATTAGAGAAAATGAAATAGTTACCCATTATTCATGTGTGAATAGCTTCATTCATTGCCTTGGTTACGCGAGAATTTAGCCTCTCATCATGTTGTTGGAAACACGCTCAAAAATCATTATTATTGCTCAAAGGGTGTTTACAAATGATGAAAATGGAGAAATAATTCAAAACCGGGTTTGTAATAATTATATTTGTTACAAACCAAAAAAAAAAGATACAGAGGATGTGTCACTGTTACTGTTGTTGTAAGACCCACGGCTCTGTGTCGCAAACGCTGTAGCAAATAAGTCTGCCTCTGATGTACGACCCTCGGCTGTGAGTCGTTGTGACTGTTGGAAAACGACTGTCCTGGTAAGTATGTTCTTCGTGTTCTACAGCAGCAAAAAAATATTCTCTGCAACTCGTCCAATCTCTTCTCTGTAGCTCTCTATTCTCTTCCCCAACTCTCCATCCCCCTCTATGAATCCCAAGATCCCCTTTTTATACCCAATGCATCACAAAATCTCGTCATTAACTCCAGCATAATTCTCATTTACTCCCTGCCATTATTCGTACATTATTTCCTTTTGTTTCTGTGCATGTATGTGCTGGTGATTCTTCACGCGTTCTCTGTACGCCTGCATGCTGGTTTCTCGTTTGGTTAGAGAAAGACTCGCTGAATCCACAAGCCAAACTTCCAAATATACGAAAATGAACCCCGAGAATCCTGCCATTTCTCTGTGCTCAGAAATTTCTTCTTTTTTGCGCAAAACTCGTCATTACCAAGCCTGTTTGGAAGGAAAACTCATTCCTACACCACATTTCTGACAAAATCTTGACAAAATCTCTTCAGAATTGATCAGAGGAAATCCCGCAGTTTGCATGAAAGAATTACCGCCAAAACAAATCTTTCAAACCGAGAGGAAGAGGAGCCCCCTATCCTGAACTAGGGTGCGAATAGAAAATGCCATGAGGGGCGCCTTTGGTCAGATGCTTGGGTGTAAATATCCTTTGGGTACCCCTTATCATTTGGGTGCCCCTTATCCAACAATGCGAGTCCGAATAACATGTGTCCTCCGGGTGCTTTAGACAACTTTTCGAGCCGATTTTTCCACCAAAGTTTATTTTCCAAAAAATACCTACAAACACACAAAACACCATAATAAGGACGAAAACGAGTACTAACAATACGAAACATTGAGGACAAATTAGACACATAAATGCGTCTATCAACAGTGTAACAATAGATGATTTACATATTCATCTGAAGCAGAACATGGAGAGCAGATGGTACTATGGATGTTGCAGCCTCTTCTTAACAAATTATTTGTAGTGGGTATATCTAGAGCTATCTACGGGGCAAGCTAGGGTCAACTCAGCACTAGCTTGACAAGCCATGGACGGGTTAGGGTCATCCCTAGCCCTAGTACTATTCATGTACAAGCCAAAAACCCCAACCCTATCGCTAGACGGGTTGGCTCTAACGGGTTGCGGGTTGGCTTGTTAAATGGGGTGGTTGAAACGCAAAATCACTTAAATGTATAAAAAACTTAGTGGGCAGAGGGATCACTACTCCGTAACCCTAAATCAAATGAAATTTGGATTCTATTAAATTATTTAAGGAAATATGAACTTTGATTTCTAGCACAAAACCCTAAAATTCTTAAATTAGCAACTTAAAATTCCTAAATTAGTAGCTCACATGAAATTGACTGGTTGGTGGGTAACCCGCGGGTTGACCCTAGATCGGCTTGTTTTTACTAGGGCTAGATATGACAACCCTAACCCGTCTTGTTTAGAAAACAAGCCAAGCCGAGCCGGGTTAAAACAAGCCAAGCTAGGTCCAACACGCGGGCCGGGTTAGAAACTGACAGCTCTAGGTATAGCGTTCAGGGCAGCTGACCACATAAAAAACTGTACCTTTGGAGGGACACTCTTGATCCATATACATGCATAAGGAACATCTGCCGATTGTGTGTCAGCCCTTTGTGTTAGCCAATTGTAGCAGAACTTTGTTGAGAAACCATTGGGACCAATGCATGATATGTTGTCTTCTTCTTTTGTAAGCTCAGGTGGTTCTCCCAATATATGTAACAACTCAGTGATTTCAGTTAGTTCCATAGCATTTAGATTCTGTTTTAGCTAACAATTCCATGAACCATTTGATACCATGTCACTTATAGTGGTATTTTTGTTTTGAGCCAGTTTATATATTCTTGGAAACCTGTCTTTAAATGTATCAGCAATCTTCCATTTGTCCAACCAAAATTTGAGAGCTCTCCCATTACCAAGATGTGTTATATCTTCAATTACATTTTTCTGCTTATGAATTGTCTTCCAAATTCCTCTCCCTTGTGGCAATGTAGATTTTTTGGCCCATAATTCCTTGTCATCTCCCTGTAGTTTACTTTGCACCACTCTTCGCTAAAGTTGTTTCTTTTCATTTGCTTATCTCCAAGTCTATTTAGCTAATAATGCTCTGTTTGTTAACCTCAAACTTCTAATACCAACTCCACCAAGTTTTTTTGGTTTGCTCATTTTGTCCCAGCCAACCCAAGCAATTTTTCTTTTATCTTTAGTAGAACCCAAAGGAAATCTCTTATGATTTGAGTCAGCTTCTTCTCCACCTTGACAGGCATTTGGAATATATAAAGGAAATAAATGGGTAGACTGGATAGTGTACATTTACAAGTGTTATTCTACCAGCTTTTGTGAAAAATCTTCTCTTCCATAAGGCCAACTTCTTTTGAAATTTTTCGATAACTACCTCCCAAATATATGAATTCCTGCTTGTTGATCCCACTGGTAATCCTAAATATTTTAATGGAAGAGATTCTATGTTACAATTAAGAATGTCTGCCATTTCATGCACTTTATGTTCTGCCCCCACACTGAGGATTGAGCTTTTTGATAAATTTACTTGCAAACATGTCATTGCTTCAAAAATCTGCAAAATTATGAGTAGGTTCTCAGCTTCTTCTTCTTTTGCATCAAGAAACACTAATTTGTCATCAACATATTGTAAGTGTGATACTCTTATCCCATTAATATTAAAGCCTGAGATCATATTTAGTTCTACTGCCTTGTTCATCAGTTTTGTAAAAAAAAATTCCACCATAATGAATAGAAAAGGAGAAAGTGAGTCTCCTTGTTTCAATCCCTTTTGATGTTTGAATTTCTCAGTTGATGACCCATTAATGAGTACTGAATGTTGTGCTGAGTTGATGCACCAATAGATCCAGCTGATCCATTTATCTCCAAAACCAGAAGCTTTAAGAACATGCACCAATGTGTGCCAGCTGACATTATCAAGTGCCTTGTAAATATCAAGCTTGCATAAAATCCTGGAGTTTTACTTTTCATCCTAGCATCAATAAGTTCACCAGCCACCAATATCCCATCTAAAATTTGTTTATCTTTGATGAATGCTCCTTGGTTTTCAGAAATTAATTTAGGTAAAACTGTTTTTAACCTTTGTGTTAAAACCTTGGAAATCACTTTATACATGATGCTTACTAGACTTATGGGTCTAATGTCCTTTGGATTTCCAACTTGTTCCTTCTTAGGTATGAGACTTATAAAAGAACAGAACAGTTAGTCCTCCAATCTAGTTTCTCTTTAGTATGAAATTCTCCAACCACAACCATGAAGTCCCTTTTAATAATATCCCATGCTACCTTATAAAATTCCATGCAGTACCCATCTGGGCCCGGGGATTTGCCAATTTTAAATCTTTTGATTGTTTGTAAGACCTCTTCTTCTTCTTCAATTTTCCTTTCCACCCAAGCTTTATCTTCTTCAGATATTTTTGTGAAATGTATATCCTCCGTTCGTGGCCTGATAGGATGATTCGCTTGAAATAAATTCTGAAAGTAATTTGAGATTTCCTTTTTAATGTCTTCTTGATTGAAGTTGTCTTCTCCATTTATAATCATCTTTTGTATGGTGTTTCTATTTCTTCTTCCATTTGCCAACATATGAAAGTATTTAGTATTTGCATCTCCTTTTTTAAAATGTTGTGACTTTGATCTGACTAACCATTTCCTTGCATTCTCAAAATTCAGTTGTTTAAGTTGAGCTCTTAATTCCACTCTTCCACTAAATAAATTAGTAGATAATGAAATATGTTCTTCCAAAGAGTTTATATTGTATATTAGTGATGTAAGTACTGCTTTTCTTGCACTGATCTTTCCATAAGTAACTCTACTCCATCTTTTTAAGAAAAATTTTAAATTTTGCAGTTTTTTTGAAAAAATAAAGCTAGCAGATCCCTTAAACTCTAAAATAGACCATCAAATTTTTAGGTTTTCAAGAAAATCAGGGTATTGAAACCAGTAACTTTCTACTTTGAAAGGAGGTTTTTGTCTAACATAGTTGGAGGTAGTAAGTAGTAAAGATGAGTGATCTGAAATAGTTCTAGAAAGTACTGTTTGAGTGATTAGAGGGAATTTTGTAAGCATATTTGGTGCAACTATAATGGTATCTAATCTGTTCAAAATTGGATCAATTTGCATATTGGACCAAGTGAACATACCTCCATTTAGTGGTAGATCCACCAGCTCATGCATCTCCACGAAGTCATTGAAGAATCTTCTTCCTCTTTTGGATCCTCCACTTGTTTCTTTCACTGCCTCTTCTTGTATCATTAAAATCACCAGCTACACACCAATTTTCAGTTGCCCATCCTGTAAGGTCTTCAAACTCTTCCCAAAACTCATATCTACCCCACTAAGAACATGGAGAATAAACATTTGTTAAACACCATTTATAATCTTCTACTTTACTTTTGAACTGCTGAGAAAGAGTATTAGGTCCAACAATCTCATCAATGCATTATCATCCCATATTGTAAGCAATCCACCTGAGAGACCCTGTGATGGAATATCTCTCCATTCGAAGTTATCACTGCCCCAAATTTGCTTCACCCACCAATCATTCATTTTCATCATGTGAGTCTCCTGAATTAATATGCAAGTAGGTTTGATTTGTTTCACTAAGTCTTTCAATCCATCCATTTTATCTACTGATGTTAGTCCTCTCATGTTCCATATCAAAATTTTAATATCCATTTAGACTATTTGTACCCAAGTTAACTGTTTGTTGAACTACCTCCATATTGTCTTCATTTGAATCTTCTATAGTATCTTCTACTTCAACAATCTCATCAATTACATCCATTTTGTTTTTAATTCTTTCTTCACTTAGCATCATGTGCTTTGCCACAATTTCTACATGTACTCTCCTTGTTTCCTCTGGATTAATATCTCCTACATTACCTCCAATATTTTTCGTTGCGTCCATTAACATATCCACTGTATTATATACTACTTGTCTTCTTACTGAATATGCAATTGCATTTCCTTGTGAAGATCCTTCATTCTGTCTGAACAAATTTGGTGATAAATTTTCAGGTTCGCTTGTCTTAGTGTCGATGCTAATTTGTGTATTATTTGTGTGATTAAGATTTACAGCGAGCGGATTGGATTCATGTTGCTCTGCTTGTTCTATGCTCTGCTTCTTCTTGTTGTTAAAACTATCGAAGTAATCTTGGGCTTTTGAATTTCTGTTACCTGTCGATCTTGACTTTGATCCTGACTGTGAACTTGATTTGAGTTTCTGTTATTCTGATGACTGCGTGTACCCCTTTGTGCGCGATATCTCCCAAAGTAATCTTCAATTGTTTTTGGTTTGTGTGAGTTACTCGTGCCCGAGTGCTAGCCCACTTCCATGTGTTCTCTTCTTCTCCATTCGAACCTGCTACCCATCTACCGGATTTCCCCCCACTTTACACCTCTATGTGTCAGTTATATCCATCGTAGATTTCATTTTCATCCTACCCCACCAGGAAAAATCAGGGAGTTCGCCTTAAAAGTGAGCCAATAAAAATTTGACACATGGGTGTGTAAAATTCCATTCAATTGGGACAGTTGCAGCAGTATGTCTGACAGTCTCTTGAAATTTAAATTTGAATTTTGTGTTGACTGCATTCAACGGTACACTCTCTCTCTCTCCAGCTGATTAATTATTCTCCGGTAACCTTCTACGGTGACGTTTGTTGCTGGCTTGTACTCATAATCCCATTCAATCCCAAGGAGAAATGATGTACCTTCTATAACTACTTGAATTGCTGCTGGAATCTCTAAATCCTTGCATTTGATTCTGAGTCTACAACAAGCCGGATTACGGTCTGTTGTTCCTTTATTTACTTCAGCTAATCCTCCCAGTTTATCACCAATAGAGTGAAAATTCATCTTGGACCAAAGCTGTACTGGAAACCCTTTTATCTTCACTCAATTTTGTGGTACTGTAATATTTCTTTCATTAATTGTGACATCATCAGAAATCCATCTCTTAACTTCAATACTCCATTTAATTGGTTTCCAACAACTTTGCCATTCCGAATCATTATTAGGTTGAAATGTAGTTGTGTTATCATCATTGACATTTATTTTTAAGAATCTATTTCATCTGAGTTTCTCTGCTATCTCCTTAGCAACCCTGTTCCACGACATATTCCATAAGCTTTACATACAAAGATACGATTGAGTCTGTTGTTGTTCCTCCTCTCTCCTGAGTCAGTGATTTGTTGAGGGAAATCTGATGATGAAGGCAAGACCTGCTTACCTACTGTAGAATCTCCCAATAGATTGCATAATAACTCCTGAAACTTTCTCCATCCAGCACCATTTGTACCTTTAGGTATAATTAAAGCCCTATTTGTTGTTTCTCTAACATAAAAGCGAAATTTCCATGTCTTTGTGTCCATATGCTCCGGCTGTTTTTCCGACCTGTTGATTTCTTCCACCGATTTGCATAACCATCTTCCGATATCTTTAGAAAAGTATATTCTGAAGCTTAACCCTCCATCTCCTCTTTCTATTATCTTGAATCCCTGTTGATTACCTAGCTGTTGTTTAGAGAATTCAAAGGTTTTCCGATCTATTCTGAGTTAAGATTTGGGAATTATTTTCTCTCTCTCTGACACTCTCTCTTATCTCTCTCCAAGTTGGTCTGAGTAAAAACAAATGATCTGAAGCTGGTACCCATCTACCGCTTTTCCCGCATATCTTTACACCCCTATGTGTCATAGATCTATTCTGGAAGTGCTGAACCCGATAGGACATGTGGTGGGTCCTTGGTTGACTACGTGCACCAGTTAGGAAATGACACATAAGCAGGGTATTTTTTTAGTATAAAAAGACCGTGGATTTTTAGCATTTTCGTAAATTAGACATTAAGTTGAATTTAATTCCCGAGTCAGATCAACACAAACATGATGCCAAATTTATAAATTCATATCACAAAAATTGTTAGATGACCAAATTTTTAATTCCGGTGATCGATAAGTTGTTAATTAGATGTCAGATCTGAGGAAAAGATTTGACGTTTCGACATGGAAAGAAATTATTAAATTAGTTGTGACGTCGCTAGATCAAAAATATCTAGGTAATCTACAAGTTTTTCACTAACAATGTGCCACTTATTCTGATTTCATCGTTTATAGTGACCCAGGCCAACTCGATTTCTACTATTTCAGTCGAAGTGGATATTTCTATACATTTAACTCAGAAATTGCAGTACCGACGACTTCGACAGCTATAATGCGTCGAAAATGCTGCCAACTTTAGTACCTACACACTTGGTCTCCTGCCATTTTTTAAATTGTACCTCATAAACATTTTCTTGTCCAGAAAACATCCAATATAGAAAAAACCTTCTAAAACTAGAAGCCAATATACAACAATTGCAAAGACTTTACATATACATGAATCAGAAAGCACTATCGGCATCGTTTACTGTTAACAAGGCTTAATACATGCTTTTGGCCAATTAATCACGCCACCAATTGGAACTTCTCCAAGCTTCCCATCTTCATCAAATAATTCTGCGTCCCTGTCGTATATTTCCTTGACAATTACACTATACACACGTTCCGACGCCGAATCAGCAGTGTTGAAACTGCCGAAAGCAATGATTCTCCGTTTGAAGTTTCTTACGAAACATGAGCCAGCAGGCATGTCGGACTGCACACATGCTTTTGGCCAATTAATCACGCCACCAATCATGACATCTCCAAGCTTCCCATCTTCATCAAATAAATCTGCATCTCTGTCAAATATTTCTTCGATGCTTAAACTATAGACGTGTTCCATTGGTGGATCAGCAGCGTTGATGCTACCCAACGCAATGGTTCTTCCTTTAAAGTTTTTTATGAAACATGAACTAGCAGGCAAGTTGGACGCAGGAGGTGCCAAATGGGAACGAGCAGGCAAGTTGGATGCAAGAGGTGCCAAACGCGAACTAGCAGGCAAGTTGGACGAAGGAGGTGCCAAATGTGAACGAGCAGGCAAGTTGGACGCAGGAGGTGCCAAACGTGAAGTAGCAGGCAAGTTGGACGCAGGAGGTGCCAAATGGGAACGAGCAGGCAACTTGGATGCAAGAGGTGCCAAACGCGAACTAGCAGGCAAGTTGGACGCAGGAGGTGCCAAACGTGAACGAACAGGCAAGTTGGATGCAGGAGGTGCCAAATGTGAACGAGCAGGCAAGTTGGATGCTTCAGGTGCCTACATCCATCCAACCAAGAGTATACATTCAGTGATACGAAATATATGCAGAGAGATGAGTGGTTACTTTAGACTTTAAGTCAGTAATGAATTTCTATCTCTATATATGATATGATACTATGATGGTGTAGAACTTTGAAATAGTTGAGATATTAGAAAGTTCGAAATTTCAATTTAAGATAAAAAGCCTCATTTCTACTTTCAAGTGCAGAATTCAATTCTGAATGTAAATTCGATCTGTAAGAATCAAATTGATTTTTTTCTTTTACCTGAGACGCAAATTGATTTGATGGTGTTGCAGCACGGTTTTGCATGTGTGACGCAGATTGATTTGATAGCGTAGAAGTACAATTTTGTGTGGGTGGCGCAGGTTGATTTGATGGTGTAGAAGTAAGACCTGGTGTCTGTATTTCAAATTGTGTTTGGAGTAATTCGATTTCAGACTGCAAACTCCTATTTTCTTGCTGTCTTTTGTGAAGAGCTTCTAAACATGGAGCCGTAGCACGCATCATAGCCCTTGAAACACCTCCTCCCATGCCTCTTACTAACCATCTTGGATCACGTCCATATACCTAAGAAACAAAGAGTTTTTTAAAAGAATTTCACGAGAAGAGAAGATTCAGGTCTACAAAAGAAAGAGTTTTTTGTTTCACTAACCAACGCGACAGCATCAGTGTCGATATTTCTTTGACCGTCTGGATTAGCTTCTACAAGCTCTTTAACTAATCTCTGCAGGAACAAAGTAACTCAGTTGCAGAATACATAAACTAAGAACTTGCATATATACGATAAGTATGCTAAAAATACCAATACACTTAACTCTTATGGTAAATATACGGTATGAGTTTAGCAATTGCAAACTCAGCTAGACACAGATTGAAACAGCATGAGGTGTTCAAAAGGGGGGACGGGCTATTAAACCTCGCAGTAAAACAGTTTCATGTTGGATAGGTTTTAAAACACCGCCAACAACACAACGACAACCAAAACAACCAAGCCTTAAGTCATGGTGCTCTAACAACAAAGGAAATGACTACTTACCATTTTAGGATCATTTACATTCCTGGGTTTATGGGTGTCAACAAATATCGCAGCTCTGCTAACTTCACCAGTTGGATTCTCTTTTTCCTACATTAGATTACAGAAAATGTCATTTTACAGAGAAACCAAAGAGTCAATATAATATGAATCTTTAAATAAACAATATCAAGTTATTACCAAGTCGTATATTTTGCGGTAAATTCCTCTCCTGCCACATGAGTGTGTAAATTCAATAGCTTGGATAGATTTTTTACCAATTGCACGAAGTTTTCTATCCTCGTCGGTATTGCAGAAATCAACAAAACTTTCCCAATCTTCTCTGTTTCTAATCAAACGCAACGGTATATTTTTTTTCTTCTCAGCAATAGTCTCATATTTATCCATCTTTAATCGCAGATAATGCTTCCAATTTTTCCAAGATTTGTTAGCCCTTGACAAAATATAAGGCTTATAAATTTCTGGTACGACATATTTAACCTGTAAAGACAATCTCCATATCATGTACTGATCATAAATATTTCATAAAAAACACAGATAAATTGAATTAACTTACGACAATATCTTTCCATATATTTTCTTTGATACTGTCTGGAACAATTTTCCAAGACTCGATCGCAGGACGACAATGTGCTTTTACTATCCTTCCAATATCCACTGTAAAATCTTCTGACCCAACATCACAAGGCCGCCCATATTTGTCGAATATGATTGGGATTCGGTTATCTAGTAAATGAAGCGTACAAAACATTATAATATAGTTACTTGTATTCTAATATACAAAATAAACAACTAATCGTTACTGACTTACAGGAAGTAAGTACTCACCCGATGGCAGAGAAGTGCTTCCTTGGTCATTATAGTTTGCTATGTAAGACTCGCTATGAGGGTCACTAACTTGCCTTTGAGCCTTACCGGATTTCCTTTTCTTTGAAGAACCTGCAACTTTGTCAGACTTGGTGTGTAATGACTGGTCTTCCACGACTTGACAGTCACTGTCTCCATCCGCATCAAGTTTGTCAGCATCTTCATCAGAGTTGGTGGGTAACCATTCATCTTCCTCAGTTTGATAGTCACTGCCTCCATCCGCATCAAGTATGTCAGCATCTTCGTCAGAGTTGGTGTGTAACCATTGGTCTTCCACAATTTGATAGTCACTGTCTCCACCCGCAACAATTATGTCAGCATTTTCATTAGAGTTGGTGGGTAATGATTGGTCATCCATAATCAGTACGTCACTGTCTCCATCCGCATCAAGTATGTCAGCATCTTCATCTCTAATATCACACCCAGAATCAAGGCTGACATCAACAGCATTGAGCCTCTCATCCACTGGATCGGTCACAATTTCTTTTGCCCTCCGTCCATTGGCTAATGAAAAGCGTGGTTTTATTATTAACGACTTCTGCTTCTCAAGAGCAATAGCGTTGAGTCTTTCACCCACTACTGCCACATTTTTTTTTGACCTGCCACTGATGAACGCAGAACATGGTGTTGTTGCTGCCGAACTCTGCTTCTCTACAGCAACAGTGTTGAGTCTATCATCCACTTCATCAGTCACAATTTCACTTTCCCTTGGGCCATCGGCAACTGCAATGCGTGGTTTTTTTCTTGACGACCTCTGCTTTTCGAGAGCAACACCGTTGAGTCTTTCTTCATCCACTGCATCATCAGTCACAGTTTCTTTTGCTCTCCGTCTATTGACGGATGCATTGCGCGATTTTACTGTTGACAGCTTCTTCTGCTTCTGCTGAGCTTCTAGAAGTTCCAATCTTTTCGATCTCATATTCAATTATTAGCTGCTGAAATCCAAAATACACAAAACATTTGAGAAATCTGCAAACTACATACATTATAATCCATCAAAACCCAAACAGAAGTGTCTAAATTTATAGCAAACCCCCAATTGTTTTGCATCCTAATTCCATTACAAAAGAAAGCAAATCCCTAATAATAATTTACAGCAAACCCCCC
>NC_039362.1:174850654-175046147 GCF_003573695.1 Papaver somniferum | reverse complement strand
CCCCCCCCCCAATTTCTAAGTTCAGACACCATTAAAACACCAAATTTCTACTTAGGGTTTTAAAATTACTTACCTGATAATCAGACACCATTAAAACACCAAATTTCTACCTAGGGTTTTAAAATTACACCATTGAAGAAATCTGCATATTACATACGCTACAATCAATCAAAACCCAAACAGAAGTGTCTAAATTTATAGTAAACCCCGAATCGTTTTGTACCCTAATTTCATTACAAAAGAAGCCCAAATGAACATTTACAGCAAACCCCCAAATTCTAAGTTCAGACACCATTAAAACACCAAAAAATTCTACGGAAGTAATAGGGGTTTAAGGATTACTTACCTGATATTGTTAAGGGTTTACCCAGTGTTAGTTCTTCTTCCAAGTGATTCTTTCAAATTCAACTCATTCAGTTTTCTAGGAATTGTATTTAGTGCCCCAATTGAGGTGAAAGACGGAAAAAACCCGGTGCCGATACGATGTGGTCGGGCCACTTATTTGAAGTATATGGCCCATCTTTATAATTTGCCACCTAGATTTTCTTTCTCTAAAACATTTTTATTACCTAATTTTTTTGTCTTAACTTTCTATTTTTCTCAAAAAAGTTAAAGCAATTTCGGAGATTTAAAGGGGCAGGTTTTTAATTGGATATGTGGAAAAACATTAAGAGGGGCCAAGTACAAAATGTATGTGGCCCGACCACATCTTAAACGGAGCCGAAAAAAACAGTCTTCTATTTTTATACACTCTTCATAGTCAGTCTTCTGTCTTATTGGACCAAGCTACTCACTAACATTTTTTTTTGAACAAGATGAGTTAGATGCGACCCATAAACAAATATATTGAGTCAGATTCAGATGCGTCATGTGATATCAGTCAGATCCAAACGATTCATGAGTCTGGAAAAAACAAACAAGGTGTAAGTCTTTTAGAACCGAGTCATTTCGTTATATTTGGATCTGATTCATTATATATGGGTACATGACTCGTTAATTATTATGTGTTTTTGAATTATCTGAGAAAATAATTGTATATGATTCAAATATCCCCGATGGTATATGAGCCAAGTCAGATCTCGTCTCAGACTCCGGTCAGGTGCAAAGTGACATTTCTGAGTCAACTAGCTCTGGATCGGACTTATGAGCCGAGTTAAAATTATCTGGCTAGATTGGGGTACACTCAGATTAATTGGGTATACCTAATAAGACAAAACTCGGTTCATTATAAAGTAAAAAGCACCACCCCTTAACCAGTTATTTCCAAAATGTCTAATCTATCATTGCCTAATTAACATTAAGAATGTATTTAGGTTAATTAATTTAGTTAGTTAATTACTTAGTTGAATTAAAATTCTCAAACTAGATATTGTTTGGATTGAATTCATGGATTATGTGTTATGATTATTGAGGATTTTTTTTTTCTTGAGATTTTTTTTTTTGTAACGGAAATGAAACCACACTAGCCAAATACTTTTACAAAGGGGATTGCAAAGATGCTGAGTGATTTTATACTCAAAATTACATAAGGAATCGACACTTTCAATTTTGAAAATATGAAAAGTCGGCAAGGTCAACAATAAAATACCCTGACGTCTATGAAAAGTCGGCAAGGTCGACAAAACAATCCCTACCGACTATAGGATTTTTGACATACAAAAAAAGGTGTTACAAATGCATGATTAGTCGGCAACGTATTAATTCCATGACATTCCGACTAAACTATAGTCGTCAAGGTATAAGGATGAATACCGTGACGACCCTGTAAATGATAATTTCAGAGACGAAAAGTCGTCATGATATTCAATCTAGGAAGATAAAGACTAATACAAGTCGGAAAGGTCCAAAAAAACTGTCGACTAATACAAGTCGGCAAGGTCGACAAATTGTGGAAGCATACATAAACATACTCGATTTGAGATTGGGTACAAGGTCGATATTCAATCATACCCAATCTCAAAACCCGTTTTGAAATCTTTTTGGATAGGTTTTAGTCGGCATGTGTTTTTTTTGGGAAATTTGGACTTTTAGCACCTTTTAGACACCCCTTAGCACACTAGCTTGGATGGGTTTAAATTTAGAATACTTGGTTATACCCCAATCTAGCCAGGTAAAATTATACCATCTGACCTCGGTCGAGTCAAATCCAAACTAACAGGATTTGATTTTTCCCGAGTCAACAGTTTTGTCAGGATGCGACCCACCCGGATCTCACTTATTATACCGAATTTGACTCAAAAATTATAAAAATAATAGGCTTATAGAAAAAAATTATTCCAATGAGATTGTTGTATTGTGCCTAACGAGTCAGGTACAAAATGATACTTCTGAGTCAACTAGTTCCGAGTCGGATTTATGAGCCAAGTCATACCTCAAATCCATATCAAAAAAATTAAATAAAAAAACAATAGGTTGCCCACGATCACCCGACACCAACAAATGGAAGGTTTATCTTCAGAAATTTAGCAACAACGTTTGTCGCGGCAAAGGAACAACCTTCAGGAATAACAATGCCACTGGTAGCAGAAACTTAGACCATGCGTATGGGCCTAAAGGCACTCAGAAAGATAACAATACATCGATGGACACAATTATACTTAAAATATGACTCGCAAAACTTCGGTCCATTTTATCAACTACCGGTCATGTGACCACCCGTATTTTTGGACTTCCAGCGCATACGGATTCGACCTTGTGGGTCAGGTCCGATTCGGTTAGCAAATCCAAGTTTCCGGACAGCCACTCGTGTAGGATCATATTTTTCGTTCAAAAAGATTCTAGTAAAATTATAAAACTGCAAAATAATAATTACAAAATCAAACTATATTAAAACAAACCATCTCTCAGATTTAATTCAAAATTGCACAAAGCCCAAATCCCCATGATAAATAATATTTTCTTTTACGGCTAGTGTTTCTTCATTCTCTGTGAAAAGACGAGGGTACCCAAGTATACCTCAATCTAAAACTTTTCCACCTATAAGTCCTTTTCCGAAAGTGATTGTCTATGGACTGAGTCAAGAAAACATAACTAATCGGTTCACACTTCGTGTGGTCGTCTATGGATATGAGATCGAGACAATACAACAACGAAATATGTTTACTTGATAATAGGTTCGAACTTAACCAAACTTTATAGGATTGTCTATCAAGTAAAATAGGAATTAACATTTGTGTAATTTACTTTAAATTATAATAAGCATAATTATAATTGCGGAAAACAAACGTATATGACACAACAAGATTTTGTTAACGAGGAAACCGCCAATGCAGAAAAACCACGGGACCTAAACCAGAATTGAATACTCTCATAATTAAGCCTCTATACAAAATTAGACCAAATTCGTATAGTTGAGACCAAACAACTAAACCTATAATTCACCTAGTTTCCTCAGTATCCCTGCGCCTCCAACTTGCAGTAAGTCATGCACTTGGAACAATTCCTTTGGTTCGTATTCCAAACAGTAAAGGAACAACAAATCTTTTCGGTAGCAACTCTTTTCAAACAAAGTGATATCAGTCTAACAAAGGCTCTTCCGTTTAACCAATAAACTCCTTTGTCGGGTCCTTAGATCAATCTCTTAACAACTACCAAAGTAATTGTTTAGACTATGCAATCAATATTGTTAATCACAAAGAAGTGTATTGAAGTCGATCTACTCAACTAATCAAGCCAATCTATCACGAGGATAAACCGATTATATATAGTAGGATCCCTTTCCAGCCGAATCAAGTATAGTGCACACCAAAGATTATGAACCCAAAATGTCTTCTTGTCTTCGAATCTTCTTTGATCTTCAATCAGAAACTGTACACAATCAACTTGAATCTCTTGTGATCAATCACACACATAACGGAGTCTGTTAACGTTGGATTATCACAAGACGTCTTTAGATTTACAAACAGTCTAAAGATCCACGTCGTAAATTCTATCTAGTTTGAGTGAATCTTATATCAGAAGAGAAGATTCTCAAGCATAAACAAACGAGGTGCAATCAAATTTCAACCACCGTTAGTCAATCAAATCAATCGAAAACTAAAATAAACTGCAATTATCTAGTTTCCCACCAACGGTACTAATAGAGCTTCTCAATCCCAAAGAAGTCTTTAAACTGAGCGGACGTAAAAGATTTCGTCTAATTAGATTACTTTCCTCTCTGAATAGGCGGCTCCACCAGTAACAACACAACTAGGTAGTTTTGCTATCTCTAAGGATTAGTTTGCTAGGAATGCAAACTTCTATATTTATAGACAATGAAGTTTGGACACCAATGAATTTCCAAAACCGAATACTCTGAAAGATATGCGACAAACACAAAATCGGTTTTCATAATTCCTGGAAATGCACTGTCCAAATATTGACCGAAATCTCAGTATAAAATCTACAATTAGTAAATGCACATTACTAATTATTATTTTCTAAAGATATGCATTTAATTGCTGGAAATTAAATAGCATATAAAAACTAAACAACCTCAATAAAAGATTCTCAATTTATTTCGATATGGGATTATCCTTTAGCTATTAAGGAATATCTTTGAACAATTAAAGATAAGAGTTACCGCACATGTTCAAAGTATGTCGACATCCTTACTTTATAAGTCCTTTTTCATACTTACAATCTTGGAACCAATTTGCCACACTTCCAAACAAGTTTAGAATTGGTTCATCTGACTTCCAAGAACTATGTGATTGATTATCCTATCAAATCACCAATCATGGGTTTAACTTTTCTACCAAAACAAGTTTCGGTTCTACCTCCATGTGAATACTGTGCATAGTCACGCTACTGCATCCTTAACGGATAATGTTTTGAAATAAATATCACTAATAAAAATATAATTGTTTTCAATTAACTTAAACCGATAGGTGAAATGGTCTAGGATTCTATTCTTAATCGGTCATGCTTTAAAATGCAATCACTGTGTAGTTTTTTTTTATTGTTTGTATCTTGGAACTGAAGTGAATCAAATGGGGAGATTCTAAAGTATTCCTCATTCATATCTTCACAATTATGTATTATCTTTGGATTCCTGGGGTGTATTGATTATGTACGATGTAATTTTGGTTGAGATTCATTGAAAAATTTGGTAGGAAAAAACTACGGTTTGTTATTCATGGTTTAACTAGAAAAGATTGAAGAAGAGAGTCTTTTTGAAAAAACGTGTGAGATTTATGTTTTATATTCGAAGGAATTTTTGTCCTAGTTAATATAAAAAAATTTGGTCCTGGTTTTGTCTAATAAGTTAACTTTGATTCTTCCCCTCCCTAGGTAGAAACTCCCCCTCCCTATTACAAAAGTGTCAGTGGATTCCATGAACTTTTTCATATATATATCATGGGTTTCACAACTCATGAGGGTAACTCGGTAAAAGTTTAGTAACTCAGCATGATGATATCTTTTTTTTTCCTTTCCTCTTAATAGTGCTTATTTTTACTTCTCATGCGACTTTACATACAAAAATTTCTAGGTCAGGCTAAAGCGTGGGGTTTTGTACACTATATAATGGGGAAATCAAATTCATTATAAGATGTTAACCTTTGATTACAACAACTTGCACCTACTGAATTTGTGACAATAACCACGACTAGCTCCACATTTATAGGACGATTGCACAATCAGTAGGTATTTATGTTTGATGGAAAAGAACTCCCATTAGTCATGTGTATATGTTAATAGGGTTTGTCATGTTGTGGCAGATAAAATGGCTAAACATGTAAGAATCAGCAATCTAGCAAGAATGAGATGGTTAGTGTGTCCCTCTAAGTTCAGAGAAACTTTAAATATTTGTGTTTTTCCTTACTCTCTCTTTCTCTCTTCTTCTGCTCTGCTCTTACAACATAGTTAAGTTTCTCTGTTCTTCCTCTTACAAGTTTCTCTCATCTTTTTCTTCTTCTTCTTCGGCTTAAATGAAACTTCGTCTTAGAATCGTAGCTCTCTTCGAATTATAGATGGTCATATGCAGGTAAATACAAACAAAATTTACGCGTGGGGACATAATTTATTGTAAAAGTTACTCACCATGAGTAAGGATGATGCAGAGAACCAACACAACTGGGATTATTCAAAATAAAAGCTTTCTTCCATTTGAGTACCTATTATGAGAGCACTTATGAAGAAAACCTATAATAATTTAATTTAAGAAAAAATGGGCAGTTAATGGTGTGGGGAATAGAACATGTGCTTGTAGCATCTCTATCAAAAAATCTGAAAGTTTGAGAGTGCGTGATAGTCGTAGTAGTGCAAAAGAATATGTATAAAGATTTGATGGTTTCTTTCCAGTAAAACCTCTGTATAAGAGTATCTTAGGGACCACAAAAAGATATTGTTATATGGAGGTCTAACGTGAATAGGCCAAAATAAATTTTTTCATATGTGTTTGGGCATATTCATGGGAAACATAAAAATATATCCAAGTGTATACAAAAACTGTTTTAAATGAGGATTTTTTTTTAATATTTATGTATGTATATACTAAATTTGTAATAAAAAAATTCACAACACATCACAATTATCACATTGAAACAAATGAAGTCAAATGAGTATGAAGATATTCGTATTAAGTTGTGCACAAAAAAATCAAAAATCCATTTTCAAGCGAAACGAACTTGTAAAATGGTTACAAGAATTTTTTTCATGTAGATAGCACCCAGGTGAAGTACACCCTTTCTAGTAGTATCATTAAGAAACCCACAGTAAACCGATTTCTAATATAAAATGGTAATCAATACCATGAAAATCGATGAAGAAACTTGAATCCGAATTTCGGTTAAATTCGAAATGAAGCGGAAAGGAAATTTGTTGGCCATTATTAGTGCCTGATGTGACGAAAAACTCATTGTGTGCCTCAATATTTTTGAATCAAATTCGGCCATTATGACCCCAAAATTTTCTACTTGGCCTAAAAATCTGAATGGTGACTTGAATATATCTCATGATCTAAAATTTTGCTTAGCGACTCAAAATTCTGACTAACGGACTACAATAAAATTTATTTTTATTTAAGGGTTCCACTTCCTCATTACAATAAAATTGTTGTTGGGTGCAATAATCAAAAACAATGAAAAGTTAAATAAACAAAAGTTATTAATACTTAGCTCATTTGAAGTGAAAGTGATCGATTTTACGAAACGAGTGAGCCCTCAGATTTAACAAGATATATTATACAAATTCAATCTGAATAAACAAAATTAATTATAAATCTTTACATGAATGTAGAGTCACACTTAGAAATTAAAACTTAGTGAACCAGCTAAACTATTAACAAACCAATAACGATGATAATAACAATAATGAGAATAATAACAGAGTTGATAAATAATATTTGAGTAATTAGGTTAATAACAAATTTATGGCAGATAATATTTGGAAAAAAAATGTATTTTGTATAATAGTAAAGTTGAAGTATAAGATAATATAGACTGACGTGAAATAGAATTTGGATTAGTTATATGGATAAATATATATATAACAAACATGAAACTACATCAAATTAATAAATTACTAAATATTAGACTATAAATATTAGCGCGGAGAACTTAGACATAATTATTTGTTAGACCATAAATTTTTTTAGTTGAACCTACTTTAGATCTTAGTTGTAGAGAGCCATGTAAATTATGCTTCCTTTCATGTTGCTTCCATCGAACTCATTTGAAATGAGTTAGATTTCGTGCGTCTGTAAGTATGAGCAGTATTCACATTGAGCAGTAAATCGGTTTAATTTTCGAGGGTGAAAATTCTTATAAAGTGGGTAGAATGTAAGGATTCACAAGCTCGTCAACACTATTTGACTGGTCAAGAGAGGATTTAACCAATAATAACCTAATTTTATTCAAGAGGAGTTATAACTAATAGAAATTAATCAAACAAAAATATGGAGATAAAACTAGTACATTGGATGGATCTCGAAAGCTTGTGCGAAATGGGATACTCGAGCGTGTCATTCGGATACTAGACGAATAAGATATCCTCAGATTAGTATGAACGGTAAAATAGACTTTTGCAGAAAAGCGACATGGCTTCCCATATCCAAGTCAATAGGTGTCTTAGTATTTTTTTCGTGGGGTTTTATCTAGAAGAAAATAGCTTTCTCTTACGCATGCTTCTGGATAAAACCCCAAGAAAAACCGAGATCATACCATCTCGAGTGATTACTTAAGATCGGTTTCACTAATAAAAGTCATATCAATACATAAGTCAGGCCTTGTGAATTATTTTACCAAGATACATAAACAAGTTTATGAGCGGTTATTCTAAACACACATATTGGTAATTCAAAATAGATTTGCAATGAATAACAATACCAATAAGCCTAGCGATTTCCCTTTCGATTCACAAAACGAGTTTATGAATTTACTTCCTTTAAATGAATGTAAAACATTGTTTCCTAGGATGAAATCTTCACTCATACCCATACATAATCACAATATCATTCATATAATCATGTCGATGTCTTATATATAAATTTTAATGGTTAAGAAATAAACCTCGTATTGTATTCCTTAATACTATGTCTAACTAGAGTATCATACACAACTTTGCAGTTATGTTTTCAATATGCACGACTTGAAAGATACGTTAGGGAATGAAACAGTTCAAGTCAAATATTACTAACCTCAAGAGGCAGGATGATGTCGTTGTTGTATCTCCTTACTTCTTCACATTCTTCAAGTCTTCATGTAATACTTGTAAGTCTCATATCCTAATACTTTCAAGATAACCTATACAAATTTGACTCTAGCATATAATCAAGCGACTCTTTAAATGAGTTTTGATTCACTAAAATATGACAACCAAACTTGACATACCAACGTTTGGTGGGTTCAACCAAGCCATGCTCTAACACTCCATGAAAAAAGGGAGAAAAAGGGGTGAGCAAACCACAAACCAGTAGGAAGTTTCCATAAATAAAAGAGTGCATCGAAAATCAAACACATGCAACCGCATGATAATATAAAACCATGCATAAAAATTCACAATAGTATTTCAGCCATTCTCAACCACAAATCATTAACCTTTTTGCTACTCAACATCATTAACCTTAAATTCTAGATTTTTATCTAGTTGTCAGAGTTATTTCGGTGAACAAACCACTACAATTTTTCTTTCTTCAAATGATGCTTAATCTAGTTGTCAGAGTTATTCCGGCAAAAAAACCATTACTGTTCTCCAAAAAGTCTTCCCAGGGTAGCTACCAGTGGTGGGATGCCATAAAGGCCCGACATTTCATCAGCAGAGACATATATATGTGTATATTTTAATTCTAATCAATGTAGTTTATACGCGTACAAACATCAAACTCATTTTCAATCAATAAATTCACTTTCACAAACCAAAATTAATTTATTATGCATTAATATAATTATATAATAATACATAAAATTAATATTACATAGACCAAATGTTAAAATAAAATTTAGAATAGTAAATAAATCAATAATGATTGGTAATCAGTATATAAAATTTCATAAATAAATAAATTCATATAAAAACAACACAATAATTTTAAAACAAAAATCATGATTATTAGGATAAATAAATTAATATGATTTTAATGCTAAAATAGGTTTTGATTTTGATATTAGGTAGAAACCCTCTACCTTTTTAGTAAATCCCAAACTCTTGAATCAACCAAAATCCAAACAAGGCATGCACAATTTCCAAGAAAAAGAAGGATTAATAGCTTGGGTTTCTTCTTGTTTGTAAAGTTTAGTTAATCAAACCTATAGTCTTGGTCTCTAGTCTACCAATAGGTGTTTTAGACTAGGATAAATTGTGTAGTTGAGTTTTAGACTTCACAACGCTTACAACTGAAGAAGAAGATCGACTAAAGAACTCGGAGGAACTTCATCAACAAAAGGTATGTGAAGACTAGAACTTTTATATCACACAGAAAGTCTATTATATTCTTACATATCTCCTATTGATACAAGTCGTATAGGATATAGTCTTTCATATCATACACATTTGATATTTCGAGTTGAGTATACAACTCGCTTATCTATTTCTCGAAATATGTTGGTAGATTTATGTCTTAGCTACATTCATCATCACTCTTGACTTTATGTCAAAAGATGATCATGTGGAAATTTCCTTGAAACATCTTACAGGATTTGTATGAGATAATCATTTTATGTCGACTTGGAAAGTTTCGTATTGATCATTCAATCACCTGAGAATTTCTTATTAGATAATGGTGTGGGTGAGACATCCATTGTCGTCTTCTAAGAATGTTTCAATGATTGAACTGGGAGTTTAGAGATAAAACCTTTGTCTGGAAAACCATCACAGTATGCGTACTTAGGTACAAACTGTGTTGATAAGGTTCAGGTCCGGAAACCAAGGACCTGTTCGCGTACGGTTTCAACTGTGGAAGTTCGGGAACCAAGTATACTTACACGTTCACATACTGTTGGCCAAGACCAGCTTTCCAGAACTTGAGTATGCATACCCGTTCGAATACTTGAGTGGTTCAAGTTCTAAAATCGGCTAAGTATGTATACATACTCATAAACAAATACATTTATATATACTAAGGAATGCAATCTTTGCAAAACGAGGATTTATGTTCATGAATTGATTCTTGTGCTTATGAATCAATCCGATTTTTCTCAACTAAATCATATATACTTCTATGTGAATTTTAACAATTGAACAACTTTATGAAGAACGCAATTAGATCCTTTTATTATCATTGATCATCATAAGTTGATCTAGATGTGTTAGATGAATGTGGATTAGACAAAAGCGTTCATATGGTTAACTTTGGTTAACTATTATTGAGCCAACTAAATGTACACGTTTATGTATGGTTACTCATATCTAAATGAAGTATATTTGATTTGTGTGTAACAAGCTAAGTCCATCCAATGGTGGTGAGATATTTGGTTTTAAGCAAAACTTAGTTTCCATCTTAAATCAGGATTTCATCTAACGGTGAATAATGAATTCTCTGTTTCTAAGCAAACTAAGCAAACCCTGATTTGAAGATTATATACGGGAGAACTATAGCAACTGAGAAACCTAATCCCCACACCTCATGTGTGATACTAGTTGCGAATAGAGTCGATTCTCCTTTAACCGATTATTCCAAAACCTTGTAGGTTAACGACTTAAATACTTCATTAGGATTCTGAAGACAGATCCAACTATTTTCTCTGTAGTTGTGTATTCTGATCTTACTTGTTCTATCGTGTTGATTTCTATCTTCTATAATATTAACTCGAGATTTATCTCCAACGGGTAAGATATAAAGAGTAATCACAAAGCTCTTCGTCTAACTCTTTGTGATTCCACAATAACTTGTTCGACTACCATATCGTTAAGTTATTGTGAGGTGATTGATATTTCTAGATTTTTCTTTGGGAATATAAGACTGGATTATCAATTGGTTCATGTGCACCTTGATTTATCATAAGATGTAAAAAAACTTCGTAGGTATTTCTGTGGGAGACAGATTTATCTATCTTAATATACTTTTCTGTGGGAGACATATTGGTTTATAAGTCTTCGACTTTGGGTCATAACAACTCTTAGTTGTGGGTGAGATCATCTAAGGGAATCAAGAGCGTAGAGTCCTGCTTGGATTCAGAGACGTAAGGAACACGACTGTACCTTGATCATAGGGAGATTGGTTAGGGATCAACTACATTCCAATACGGATTTATCTTGTAGTAGAGGCTAGTTTCTGTTGCGGCTTAATAGAGTGTGGTGTTCAATCTGGACTAGCTCCTGGGTTTTTTCTGCATTTGCGGTTTCCTCGTTTACAAAATTTCTGATGTCTGTGTTATTTCTTTTCCGCATTATATTTGTTTATATAAATAAAATATCACAAGAGTTCAATCGATTAGTAAATCCAACATTTGATTGTTGATTGTAATTGATTAACACTTGGATATTGGTCTTTGGTACCATCCAAGTTATTTCTCATATTCAATCAGGCTCACAGATTGCTATCTGTTCGATTGCAGATTGATTTGGGAAATAGAGATATAACTCTTGAATACTTTTCCATGATTGAGTCTGAATATCTATTTGACTCTCTTGGAATTGTATTAGAGTTTTCCATACAGATTGCCTAGCAAAATATTGGGTGTGGTTGTTACACCCTGTTTTTCATTACTGCGTTGAATATTTTGAACCAATTTTTAATTCTTAGGTGGCATTTTTCATAATTTGTTGTGCTTCAAAATAATACTCATTTTGTCCTACTATTAATTGACCTATTTATTTTTGGATTTTGTCCCATTAATAGTTGATTTTATATCATTTGATACTCATGTTTATATTCGTTACGTAGGTGTTTTAAAATGCTTTGCAATGATATAAGATTTACGATTATCCGTGATATAGTTTGAGAGATAAATTATTTCTAAGTTGCATTACTAGTTCAATTAATAGTGGGACGGAAGAATTAATAGAAAAAAGATACTGCAGCCTCGAAAATGATAATGCTGCAGCTGGTATTAACCAAAAATAGTGATGGATATATATTCCTTCCAAAATGGATTGTGGGGGAAATTGCCCTATGGCTAACATGTATGTACAATTTTTCCGGTTAAGGCAGGTCCAGCCCAGGCCCAATCCCAAGCTGGATTAGCTAAAGTGAAAACCACTGTGGCACCCATTTCTCAGATTTTTTACACTCAGAAACCCACAGACGTAGAACTTCAGGTGCGAACCCATTATTTGAGGGAAAATTATTCTGAGACCCATATTTATTATAATTATGTTTTAGTTTTCTGTTAGAACTGTGTTTTGTTAGACTCTCTTTCTCTCCTGAATACGCTTCTCTCTGTCATTTGAGATAATTGACGAACTCATCAATTTCAGGAGACAATCATATCTTAAAAATCAGGTATTGTATCATGTATACTTTCTGATTTATTTTGCGACTGCAACTTAACATTCGATTTGAATTTAGGTTTCTTTTTTATTTTTATTTTGATTATCACTAATTATATCTCAATCGACTGGTAAAACCCTAACTATTGTTTTGATTTTGATTATTTTTTCGTTGTTGTTCTTTTCTATGAGACGCTAGAGTATTTAATTTCAGATGTTTCCTTCATTTTTGGTATCTAAAAGAAATCTACGTTTTCATTTTTTTCTTACTTATTTTCAGACTTTTGAAACTTATACGGTGATTGTTTTGTTACGTCATTTAGGTTAAGAGAAGCTTTACTTATAGCTTTATCAGTAGTGGTTGGTTCTGTCTGTAATGTTAGTGGTGGCACGCCTTGTTGGTGGTCATGCTTTTGTTTATCCAATGCCAATGAAAGGAGAAAATTAGGTGAAATTATGAATGACCACTGTCTTGATTTGCTTAGTGACTGTTATGTTATTTCTTTATGATTAATTTTGTTAATCGACCATGATATACAAGTTTTTGTTAATTTCGAAAACCAGTTTTATCCATGATATATAAGTTTATAAATTGGCTGAACTTCTACTCGCCTCCCTTAAGATTTTGTTGCGAACATTGAGACATTGAAAATTTTGGAAGGTAAATTCAGTTTTTCCTTAGCATGTTTAATTTTTAATTACAGAAGTATTTTCATTGTCCAATAATCTATTCAAATTTAGAACCAGAAAGAAGATAAAAGGATTCCTTGGATGTGATTGAACTGGAGATATCATAAGGACAGTGAAAAAGGCATGTTTGATGATAGTCGTGAATGGTGGTGACTAAAGGAAATAGGTCAATGAGTTAGTGTTGCTACTGGTGCTGATTGTGTAAGGATTGAGATTGCAGGGATGGTGATAAAGGAGTTTAAGAAGTATAGAAGCAAGTCATATGTTGTACCACAAAAACAACCTGCAGACAAGGTGTTTGTTGAAATGCTTGATTGAGTTTTGACAACAGAAACAGTGGGGAAAGACAACAGTAATAGCGAGCATGTGGTACTAGTTCAATATGCCTAATTTTGGAATTGAAAGTGGGAATCATAATGCTTCAATGAATCATGAAGGGGGTACAAGTCGGATGCGAAAGCTGGTCAATGGATATATGATTTTTCGGCAGCGCTTTTGGTCATGTTTCCGCAAGAAATCAGGAAATTCCTAACTTAGATAAAATTTGAAGTTAATCTTGAAATTGTAGAATTTATGTTATATTGGAACAATGGTTGAATAATTTTTTTATGCAGTATGAAAATCTATGCATAACATGTTATGCATTCACAAAAGTTGTTGCATAACTTGTTACGCAATCCAGAAAAACGGTTGCATAACACGTTATGCAACAATTTTTTCGTTACTATTGAAATCAACAAAAACAAAGACTGCATAACTTGTCATGCACCTACAATAATATTTGCATAACATGTTATGCAGTCGTGAATATGGATGCATAACGTATTATACAACCACTTTTTTGTAAGCACTGAAATAAAAAAAATTGATGCATAACTTTATATGCATTCAAAAATATGGCTGCATAACGCATTATGCATCATTTTTTTTTATAAACACTGAAATTAACCAAAATAATGGATGCATAACTTGTTATGTAGTCGAGAAAATTATTGCATAATTCATTATGCGTCTTTTGTTTTTTGTGATGTTATTTTTTTAGCCGTATGTAACGTTTTAGTGGTTGCATACTTAAATTAGTCAATGCATGAACCAAAATATGGTTGCGTAACATTTTATGCATCTTTTTGTTGTGTCTGCATGATGTGTTATGCATCTTTTTTGGTGGCTGCATAATGGTTATGTATCAAGTTTTTGAAAACTTTACCTAAAATGATGATCACTTCCGATTTTTTCGTGAAAAACAAAAAATTGATATTGTTGTTTGTACTCGTTGTGTAGCTTTCTTGAAAAGATTTCCAACGATATAAAATTTGTAAAATTACGTGGCGTGGTTTTGTAGATATGTTATATCCAAGTTTGCTTTCCATTTATATCCCTAAAAAATTAAGATGCATAACCTGATATGCAAACATTTTTCAAAATTTCATATAATTATAGGTGTCACGGATAGGGGTGAGCACTTTACCCGTAATCAGCGGATTTAACCGGGACCAACCGTACTTTTGCGGATGGATGCCCGCACCGTTCACTAATGGGTTAGATGGAGATGAGATTTTTGAAATCCAACGGATTACGGATTGGGCCCGGATGCAACCTTGAGAATCCGTTGGACATCCATATCCGTTAGATTAAAGGCATTTATATAGTTTTTAGAAGATATATAGAAGTTTTCGAATTTTTAAGGTGTTTGCTTGGAGTATTGTCCATGGCACTTCTATATTTATCTACATATATAAAACGTGTAGGTTCTATAAGAAGTCATCTATATTGGTTTTATTTTTTTCATTATAAACTTTAACTAATACAAATCCATTGGATTATCCGTATCCACTCCGTTCATCTGTGCATCCATTGGATGCAAGTCTGTTTCGGATGCCAAATTTGAAATCCGAAAGAAGTGGATTGAATGGGGATGAGGTAAAAACCGGTCCATTCCAGCCCATGCACACTCCTAATCACGGAAACTAAAAATAACCTTGGACTTGACGATAAGAATATTTTTTTTTGGGCGTACGCCTAATTTCCCCTAAAATTGAACATGACAGCCCTGTTATATATATATATGAAGGTGACGGGAACGGGAACGCAACAGGTGACAGTCGTTTACACACACAAAAAAATAAATGACAAATATTTGTCTGACAAAACTAATCTCTTCACCTGCTACAATCCGTCAGAAGTTTTGAGAATTTTCTCCTGCTCTCATCTGTTCCCCTCGAGTCTTCAGAATTTTCTTGTCCAGAGTCCAGACAACATCTAATATACACAAACTTCTAAAACTACAACCAAAAAACATCACTTGCAATTTTGCAAAGGCTACACATACTAGTTACACTCTGATAATCAAAAGAAAATAAAAATAGAGGCATTGTTTATTGTCAACAAGGCTTAATACATGCTTTTGGCCAATTAATCACGTTACCAATCTTAATGTCTCCGAGCTTCCCATCTGCATCAAATAATTCCGCATTTCTGTCAAATATTTGTTTCACAATTATACTATAAACATGTTCCTGTGGTGGACCAGCAGTGTTTATACTACCGAAAGCAATGGTTCTTCTTTTGAAGTTCCGTATAAAACATGAATTAGCAGGCAAGCTGTACTCAACACATGCTTTTGGCCAATTAATCACGCCACCGATCGTAATATCTCCAAGCTTCCCGTCTTTATCAAATAATTCTGCATCTCTGTCAAATATGTCTTCGACAGTTAAACTATAGACATGTTGCGTTGGTGGATCTGCAGTGTTGATACTACCTAAAGCAATGGTTCTTCCTTTAAAGTTTTTTATGAAACATGAACTAGAAGGCAAGTTGGATGCAGGAGGTGGCAAATGTGGACGAGCAGGCAAGTTGGACGCAGGAGGTGCCAAATGCGAACGAGCAGGCACGTTGGATGCAGGAGGTGCCAAATGCGAACGAGCAGGCAAGTTGGAAGCAGGAGGTGACAAATGTGAATGAGCAGGCAAGTTGGAAGCAGGAGGTGACAAATGTGAATGAGCAGGCAAGTTGGAAGCAGGAGGTGTCAAATGTGAATGAGCAGGCACGTTGGAAGCAGGAGGTGTCAAATGCGAATGAGCATGCAAGTTGGAAGCAGGAGGTGACAAATGTGACCGAGCAGGCACGTTGGACGCAGGAGGTGTCAAATGCAAACGAGCAGGCACGTCGGACACAAGAGGTGTCAAATGCGAACGAGCAGGCAAGTTGGACGCAGGAGGTGTCAAATGCGAACGAGCAGCCAAGTTGGACGCAGGAGGTGTCAAATGTGAACGAGCAGGCAAGCTGGCCGTACTAGGTGACTACATCCATCAAACCAAGAGTGTACATTCAGTAACATAAGAAGTATGCTAACATAATTAATAATTATACACGCACAGAGATGAGTAAAAGCGAAACAAATAATTGGCAACTTTAGATTCTTATTTTGTGGTTTCGGGGGAGGTTCAACTAGATACAGAGTTTTGGTGTCAGTTAACCAAGAGTTTCCAACTGTTGGTTTACCAATATCTCGAGAAAACAATTTCACAACAGCAATCTTGAAATTACAAATTAATCATGAAGTTTACTTCTAAATTCCAGACAAATCATTAATACCAGAAAATCCAGCAAAAAAGAAAAAGCGAAAAAGGAATAGACAGACTTGTGGAGTCATCTTATAACCTAAATAGTGTATAAGACTAGTTAATGACAGAAGCACAATCTTGCCCCTGATTTCTTTTTCTTTTGGAAGTGAACTAGTTCAGAACTACAGAAAATTAATAGTTGCAACTTATTAATAGCTGGCAATCCATATTTGTGAAAACCAAACTAAAACCCTAAAAATATGACAAATCATTAATCATAGAACTAGTGAAATGGCCAGCATAAAATAGGAACCTAAATAAATGATAAGTCCATAACTCAAATTTATGTTCAGGATACTTAAACATCAGTAATTCAATCTGATGGAACTCATACAATCTTGCATGAATCAGACTCGAAACTATAATCTAAATTTTTATGATTTTCTCTTTAAAAAAAATGACATTCGAAATCAAACACGCATATCAGAGAAATGAAAATGCAAATAATTAAACTATTAACACAGATAAAAGAGATACCTTCAATTTTGCTGATTAATAATTCACAGAACTCAGCGATAATAATAACTTAAATTTCCTTTGTCTACACATTATTAATATCAGTTTTCTATACCTATACATGCTAGAAATGCTATTATGATGATGTAGAAGTTTGAAACAGTTTGAGATATTAAAATGAACTACTAAATGGTGTAGAGTGTTCTGACCTTCAACTTAGCATAACAAGACTCATTTATACTTTCTAGTGCAGAATTGAATTCTGAAAGTAGGGTCGAACCTACCTATGGATGTGTTACTTTGTTGTGCACAAGAGACACAGTTGTCAGGTGATGGGAACCATGTGATGGCAGAGGGCCGATTTATTATCATCAATTCATATTTCAACTCAGTAGTTAATGATTTCAGAAATAGTTATGTACCATGGTACTACATCAATATGGTTAGATACTTTAGTGAATTAAATTTCTCAGCGCATCTATTGGCAATAAATGGGTCCTGACTAGGTGCTGGTGAGAGAGTAGTGCATTCAGGAAGACCGTTTCAGTAGATAGAAATTTTGGGTAGAGCAGGTTCTTAGATTCTGTTTTTAGAGTTTTACTTGTACCTATTTTGGCTTTGTGCTAATTCTATGTAACTATGTTCAGTTTTCAAATGAATAAAAATGTGTCACTTAGCAGAAAAAATAATTCTGGATGTAACTTCAACTTGTAAGAATCATATAAATTTTTACCTGAGACGCAGATTGCTTTGAAGGTGTAGAAGTACGATTCTGCATGTGTGACGCAGATTGATTTGACGGTGTGGAAGCACGATTTTGCATGTGTGACGCAGATTGATTTGATGGTGTAGAGGCACGATTTTGCATGTGCGACGCGGATTGATTTGATGGTGTAGAGGCACGATTTTGCATGTGCGACGCGGATTGATTTGATGGTGTAGAGACACGATTTTGCATATGTGACGCGGATTGATTTGATGGTGTAGAAGCCCGCTTTTGCATGTGTGACGCAGACTGATTTGATGGTGAAGAAGCACGATTCTGCATGTGTGACGCAGACTGATTTGATGGTGAAGAAGCACGATTCTGCATGTGTGACGCAGATTGATTTGATGGTGAAGAAGCACGATGTTGTATGTGTGATGCAGACTGATTGAATGGCGTAGAAGTACAATTTTGTATGTATGATGCAGACTGATTGGATGGCGTAGAAGCACGATGTTGTATGCTTAATGGAGACTGATTGGATGGTGTAGAAGCACGATGTTGTATGTGTGATGCAGACTGATTGGATGGTGTAGAAGCACGATTTTGTATGTGTGACGTGGATTGAATGGATGCTGTAGAATTACGATTTTCTGTGTGTGGCGCGGATTGAATGGTTGCTGTAGAAGTACGATTTTCTGTGTGTGGCGCAGATTGATTTGACGGAGTAGAAATATGATTTTCTGCTTGTAATCCAGATGGTGTTCGGAGTAAATGGGTATCAGACTGCAAACTCTTGTTTTCTCGCTGTACTTTGCGAAGCGTCTCAACACTTGCCGCCGATGCTGTACGACGTTTCTGACCCTCATCAGTATTGCAGAAATCAACAAAACTTTCCCAATCTTCTCTGTTTCTAATCAACTGGTACGGGATATTTCTTTTTCTCTCCGCAACAGTCTCATGTTTATCCAACTCTACTTGCAGCTGATGCTTCCAAGTTTTCCAAGCTTTGTTAGCCTTGGACAAAACATTAGGTCTATAAATTCCAGGTATGATATACCTAGCCTGCAAAGACAATCTCCATATCATGTAATGATCATAAAGATTTTAAGAGAACTAAAATAAACTGAATACGCTGTACACTTACCGCAACATCTTTCCATATATTCTTTTTGACGATGTTTGGAACGTCATACCAAGAGCCAATTGCAGGACGACAATGCACTCGTACTGTCATTGCAATATCCATTGCAAATTCTTCTGACTCAACATCAGAACGCCGCCCAAATTTGTCAAATATAATCAGTTGAGGGGTACCTAGTAAATGAATTGAACCACCCGATGGACAAGAAGTGTTCCCTTGGCGATTATTACCGGCATAGTTTGTGTTGTTCGACTCGCTATGAGAGGCAGCTACTTGGCTTTGGACCTCTTCACATGTCCTTTTGCTTGAGGAACCTGCAACGTTCTCAGAGTTGGTGGGTAACAACTGGTCTTCCACAATTGGCAAGTCACCATTTCCATCCGTATCAAGCATGTCAGCATCTTCATGAGAGTTGGTGGGTAACGATTGGTCTTCCTCGTTTTGCACGTCACTGTCTCCATCTGCATCAAGTATGTCAGCATCGTCATCTCCAAAATCGCTCCAAGTACCAGTTGTGTCAGTATCTTCATCTCTGATATCTTTCTCAGCATCAAGCATGTCATCAATAACTTCCTGCCTTCCATCTACTGGACCGGTCACAATTTCGTTTGCATTGACAGATGCAGAAGATGGTATTGTTGTTGACGACCTCTGCTTCTTGAGAGCAACGACGCTGGGTCTTGGATCCACTGCAATGCTCACCGCAGTACATGCTTTTGTTGTTGAAGATCTCAGCTTCTCGAGAGCAACAGCGTCGGGTCTTTTATCCACTGCATCAGTCACAGTTTCTTTTCCCCTTAGGCCATTGACAAATGAAACGTGTGGTTTTGTCGTTGACGGACTCTGCTTCTTGAGAGCAACAGCGTTCAATCCTTCATCCACTGCATTTGTCACAATTTCTTTTGCCCTTCCACCATTGACGAATGAAATGCGCGGTTTTTTTGTCAACGACCTCTGCTTCTCAAGGGCAGCGTCGTTGAGTTTCTCACCCACTGCGTCGTTGAGTTCTGTTGCTGACAATCTCCGCTTCTTGATATTGAGTCTTTCATCCACTACACCAGTCACGGTTTCACTTTCCCTGCTGCCACTGACCAACCCGGAACATTGTTTCGTTGCTGACAACCTCTGGTTCTCAAGAGCTATAGTGTTGTCTTTCTCATCCACCGCATCAGTCGCAATTTCTCTAGCCTTTCGTCCTTTGGCAGATGCGGAACATGGTTTCTTAGCTGACAAACTCTGAGCAACATCGTTAAGTTTTCCATCCACCGCATCAATCCCAATTTCATTTTCCTCCGGGGCATTGTGTGGTTTTTTTGCAGACGACATCTGCTTCTCAATAGCAGCAGCATTGAGTATTTCATCCACTAAATCAGTCATAACTTGATTTACCAATCTGCTGTTGTTGACAGACGCAGAGCGTGGTTTCGTTATTGACTGCCTCTGGTTCTGGAGAGCTTCTCTTCGTTTTGCCGTTGACAGCTTCTTCTGCTTCTGCTGAGCTTCTATAAGTTCCAGTCTCTTCGACCTCATATTCAATATATTTAGCTACTGAAAACAAAAACATTTGAGAAATTTGAATCTACGTACACTCATTTCAATCAAAACCCAACAAGAAGCGTCTAGATTTATATCAAACGCCCAAATTTCGAACCCTAATTTCATTGCAAAAGAAAAAACCCCAAATGAGTTTACGCAGCAAACCCCCAATTTCTAAGTTCAGACACCATTAGAAAACCTAAACAGAACTGTCTAAAGTTAGAGCAAACCACAAATGTTCGAACCCTAATTCCATTACAAAAGAAATAAAACCCCAATGTTGGAAGACCAAATTTCAACACAAGTAGTAGGGGTTGAAAGATTACTCACCTGATACAGTTTAGGATTTGATTACCAGTGTTGAGAAGTAAGTTCTTCTTCAATTACAGTGCGTGATTCTTTCAGTTCCACCAATTACATTTCTAGGGTTCGTTTCTACTGAACCCAAATCCCCAATGGAAGTGAACGACGGAGAAAACGGTGTCGAATGCTAAAAGCTAGTGTTTTCCTTTCCGGATATGCCCCTAAAAGTTATTCATTTATATTAATGTCGGGATTTTTTATTTTTTAATACTATTGTTCATGAATTTTTTTTATTCAAAAAGGGCAATATATCATATAAAAAAAATCAATTCACCACCATGATAATGGTAGAATGATAGAAAAACGGAAGAAAAGCTCCGTTATAGTAGAGCTTTCATAAAACAAAAAACCAAAGAATAAAAACTATCTCATGAATGCATCTCAATTATGCAGAACTGAATCTAAAGAATAACCCCGAAATATATCCGTACCCACGCACCAATTATACGAAAAAACCTTTACAGTGTCAATGATAGAATCTAGGTTTTTGTACTGCCCATTAAACAGACGTGCATTCCTCTCGATCTAGATAGCCCACCAAATTGCAAAGAATGCGAAATTGGGGGATAAAAAAATCAATTGGGGGATATAAGAAAAGGACAAAAACTGGATCCAGATATCAATTCGGGGTCACCCTTTATCTAAGTATTTTACGTATTACCTAATCTACCCCTCACTAACCAGAATTAGTGATTAATAATAATTAGTAAAATCATAAGATTTTTGATAAATGATTAGTTGTGTTTTATTTGAATTTGGGTGAGTAAGGTGAGAGTAAAAGGAGGGAAAAATATTTTGAGTGAATTTTTTTTTGTGAAAATTGAAGATGATTTTGAGGAGAGAATTGCAGCTGCTGAATCTTTAGCTCAACTACAACAAGGAGCTAACGACAACAACTCGCAATTGCAACTCTTTGTTGAGCCAACACCCTTGAATGATGATTTTGATGAGTATGGAGAGTTTTTCGAAGAAGCTACACAAGAAAGTAAACTTGCACAACATGCAAGCATCCCCAATACACAGGTAAAGCTGCTAGGAGGCTGAAAAATCGATTTTTTTCTTTAGACCCGCCATTTTTCAACTGTAAAACCTCGGTGCCGGCATGGAAATGGTATGAATACCATGCCGGAAGACTCAATACCGGCATGGAAATGGTATGAATACTACGACCATGCCGGTAGAGCGATATCCCCCATTTTGAATATTGATCCGGCATAGTATTCTACCAAAAAACTATGCTGGTACGCAGTTAACTTTTTTACCTACCAAGGAATATACTACTGAATATTCAACCGACATGGTTTCATTGATAGGTTTTTATGCCGGAACTGCATGAAAAACATACAGGAAACATTTTCATCTAAAACCAAACACCGGCATGGGAAATTAATAAACATCAACGCCGGAACTCCGTACCGGTGTGGTACCATCAATATCGAGAATGCCGGCAGCGCAATCGGCGTTGTTAAGTTTCAATTTTAAAATGCAGGTACCTACCAAAAAACACAAAGGAATAAATATTTTCCAAATCTAAATACCAGCATTACATATCAATTATTTTTAATGCCGGAAGCGTGTACCGGCTTGGGACAATAAATTACGAGAATGCTGGCACCTTGGCTTTCGGTGTTGCTGTCTAATGAATCTTTTATGCCGGAATATGCTTCAAATTTGGTCCTCAGTTTTGGTTAAGTTCGAAAATGCCGGAAAATTGGTCGAGCATGCCGGTACGGGTTTCCGGCATAGTGTTTTAATTTCATTTAGAACTAATTTTCATTCGATCTTTAGGTGGTGACATATATTGATCCAACAAATGCAAAGCCGCTTCATCGGGATACGTCAGAATACTATAAAATACCTCTGGTATGTGACCAAAGAATACTTTTCACCTAGTATCTTGAACTTCACTAATGGATTGCTAGTAATGAACGTGAAATTGATCTTATGTAGGGAATAATAGATCGAAATGAAGTAATCGCTTGGGCTAAAAAGACGGCTCTTAAGAATATGTGTCTGTTGGTGAGGAATACCGAAGGTTCAAAGAGGCGTTTTGAGATGGCTTGCGAGAGAAGTGGGAAATACAAGGAGAAGAATAGCCACAAGATAAAGGATTATGTATATCCAAAGAAGACTAATAGGGTATACAAGACTCGTATGAGGAAGAATAATTGCCCATTTAAGCTTGTATTCCGTTTAAATGACATGAACAATTGGGATTGTGAGGTTTTGTGTGGCTGTCATAACCACCGGGATCCGAAAGATTTTGTTGGTCACTCCCTAGTTGCGAAGCTAAAACCTCATGAGTTCGAGGATGTAAAGAGATTGACCAAAGCACTTATCAAACCGAGACAAATTCTCAGAGGCTTTAAGGAAAAGGATGCGCCTAACATGTCTTCTCTACGTACAATTTATAGCGCACAAGCAACTATTAGAAGGGTGGAATGGGAAGGGAGGTTCGTTATGCAAGAATTTGAGAAGATAGCTTGGGATTACAACTACACACGTATCATTAAAAGAGGGCCGGACGAGAAGCCCCTTCAAATATTCATTTCGCATCCTATGCTTTCACAATTGGCAAATACATGTTGTGGTGTTCTTTTGATGGATTGTACCTACAAGACAAACAAGTACAATATACCATTTTTCAACATCGTGGGAAAAACCTCGGGCAAGGTAACATTCACATTGGATTGGTGTTTAATGGAAAACGAGAGGGACTATAATTATCATTGGGCATTACGACAATTGAAATTATTCTTCCGGGAAAATCAACTTCCGAGGGTCATCGTAACCAATCAAGATGACGCATTAATGAACACAATATCCGACGTCTTGCCGGACGCACAAAATTTCCCATGTACATATCATATACGTCAAAATATCATAAAAACTTGCCATGCCTTGTTTGAACCCACTAAGGCGGATATTAAGAAAAGAATGATTGTTCAACTATAGGAAGATGTTCGAAAGAACAACTATCCCCCAAAGAAGAAGAATATGAGAGAGGCAAGATAAAGGAGCGAGTGGACAAAGAACATGCGGAAAATCATAAAAAGTGGTTGGAATTTCTAAGAGATTGGGACAAAGTTTATTGGTCTCTTACCGAGGTTATGTACGAAAAGAGATTGGAGAAGTTTATTTCCGATCGGAATGAAGTTTATCCGACTGCCGTCTGGTATTTTCGGACTCAATGGTTGGATAAGTTCAAGGAAAAATTTGTGCGTGCATGGAAAAACTGGTATAGACACTTCAAGAATGAAGCAACTAGTGCAGTGGAGTCCGCTCATGGGAGATTTAAAGATCTCATCCATTCCGGTCAAGGCAATATGGTTACGGTCACCGAGGCAATGGAGCAATACTTTAAGGTTGATATCAATAGGATCAAGGAGGCTTTTGAGAAAAGATCAATGGAAAGGATGACTCAATTTCTTCGTTATGGTAAGTTTCTCCAAGGAATAGAATTCAACGTATCTCATTGGGCAATAAAACATATGATGAGACAAATGGAATATGAGAAAAATTACGGAAAACCGGGTGATGTGTGTATTTGTCCCGACATGTCTTCATTGGGGCTTCCGTGTAGTTATATGCTTGTGAAGTATGAAGAAGTGATACCTATTGAGGTTATTGATCCGCTTTGGAAGCAACTATCTTTCGACCCTCCCCCTTTGGGAGATCCCGTGCAATCTCCATGGGATACGAACGAAGCAAAGGAATTCTTCGAAGCTTACTCACGTGGCATATAGGTAAGCCGACAAGTCTTGTTGAGCCAACTAAGGATAATTACTCGTCCATGGATCGCACAAAGCGAAGAGCCAAGAAAGGGAGATCCAATAGGTAGACCACAAACTAAAACGTCAAGGAGAAAAAAAAAGGTAGAATTGAAAGAAATGACTCAACGTGAAGAAGAACGCGCGGCAACTAAGAAACGAGATCTAACCGCATGTGAGATTTCGGAACAAAAGTTCGTGGAAGCGCAGGTTCCAAACAAAAGAGGTAGGACGAGGAATGAACCGCTATCAAGTCAACAACAAACGAAGGATTTCGTATCCACACCAAAAGGCAACTCATCGGAGGTTCCAATGAAGATGGGTAGGCCGCCAAAGGTATCAACATCAAGTTACAAAGAACAACAAGGTGAGCGTTCTGAAGCCATACCCATAGTCGATGTAGCGGAGGTTCCAAGGAAAAGGGGTAGGCCTCCAAAGGTATCAACATCAAGTGACATAGAACAACAAGGTGAACATTCCGAAGCCATACCCAATGTCGATCTAGCGGAGGTTCCATGAAAAAGGGGTAGGCCTCCAAAGGTATCAACATCAAGTGACATAGAACAACAAGGTGAGCATTAATCCGAAGCCATACCCATAGTCGATCTAGCGGAGGTGCCAAGGAAAAGGGGTAGGTCTCCAAAGGTATCAACATCAAGTGACATAGAACAACAAGGTGACGAGGCAAAGGTGGTGACAAACCCAAGTGATATCAAAGTTGATGTAGTTTTAGTTCCAAGGCGAATGGGTGGGCCTAGGAAGTATGGACTCCCATCACATATCGAAGACAGTGCAAGTGTAGAGATTGCATAGGATGGTTTGGATATAATCAAGTTAGAAAAGGGTAATATGAAGATGTATAAGGATCCCATAACAGGTAGGAAAATTAGAAGTTATCATACCAAGATACAGTCTTATATAGACCAATTTCCTGAGGTTATTCGCGAGTATATTGTATATACAGATGATGTCGATGGAGATGGAAATTGTGGCTATCATGCTGTGACAGAACAATTAGGAATCTTTGACACATAGGTTAGTAGAGGTATCACACCATGCCGATATGCTAGAACGAGGATGGCCGAACAACTTGTGAACAAGAGGAGCTTTTATGAGCAATTGCTCGGAGTAGGAATTATGTAAACATAGTATGCCGGAAATTTAATTTATTTCAAATGTAATCCTTGTCGACGGAACAACGAATGCACTTAGTACGTGCATCAAGCCTTTAAACCCCTAGGCGACTCTATTGGACGAGTTATAGTATTGTGAGGGTTTACATAGAGATCTACCCACAAAACCTTAATAAATACCTAACCAAATGCCCTAAAAACCTAAGCAAACACCACTAAACTATCAATCTTCTTAAGAAGAATCCGTCTCCGATTCACCCAGCTGGTGGTACTCCGTGACTTTGGTTACAATATGGTTGACGTTTCCTTCAAACATGAATGCTTCCCCCGTTTCTTGTAAGTAACGCTTTTTCACGGCTTCATGCTACAAAAACAACACACAAACTTTGTTTGTTACATAAAATTTGCAAACGAGTAGATTATGTCGAATTAATCATAAAGATACTTACGAGTTGTTGAGGGGACAATGTATTGCGGGTAGCATGATTGATCCGGTGTTTCATTTTTAGATACTCAACCACCACATGTAGGATGATGTCGTGTCGTTCCTCGATTTGTTTGGCAGTTCTTCCTTTCGGGTTACCGTAATCGTGAATAAATTTGTTAAAAATCTTCAACCACATGGAATCCCGCATGCTGTTATCTATAGTTGAAGGACGAGTTTCGGCGTACCATGCTTCGGTGATTGCTAAATCTTCCTTCAAGTCGAACGATGTCATTTGTTTTATATGGGATTAGGTACTATACTAAGCTATTTATAGATAATTATTCTAGGGTTTAGGGTTTCTAAGTAAAGAGGCTCAAGGAGATATATAAGAACACACCATTTTAGGACTTTTGGGTCCAAGTATTAGCTTACTTTATATAGAGAAAAACCTCAATGGCTATTTTTTCTGAAAATCACCAAAACCGGCATTGTAGTAATTCTGATATAAGATGCCGGCACCAAGTACCGGTACAGTGTTGCCATAAGATAATCATGCCGGTACAAGGGAATTTCTTTACAGAGATTGGGCCAAATATGCAACCATTACCGGCATGGTTTTACAACAATAATCAATGACGTTACACGGAACCAGCATTGGATCTATAATAGCGACTACGCCGGCGTTTGTGAGATTAAAAAAAAAACGACTAGTTTTTTGAAAAATAAGACCGTTGATGATTCATTTCTATATAATACTCCCCATTCCTAGGGAAAAATCTACACAAACCACCCACCAAATAAAAAAAATCCTTCTCTCAAGAAAGCAAGCACGGTTAAAGCTTCACAAGGGATGGGAGATTCATCATCTAGATCTATTTGCAAAGTAAGTAGATTAAACATTAATAACAATATAATCTTCACTACTATGACACATAACTAATATAATCTTCTCTTACAGAGTCATCATTGCAAGTGTCAAATTTGCAAGTCACCTTCTCATCTAGCCATGGACTGTCCTTTTATTTATTCAAAGTGTAGAAGCTGTGATGGGACACGCCGGTTTTGGATTGCAAAAATTGATGATGATGAAAATGGAAGAATGTTTCTAAGGTGTTTGAATCACCCAAAGTGCGATGAGTTTCAATGGTTTGACAAAGATGTTGAACTAGCAGAGTCAAGAAAAAACCAAAAGGGCCAATGCAAGCCTATCGATGGGTGTGATGGGTGTTATATGAAGGTAAAGGAATATGTTGAAAGAGAAGAAGAACCAATTAAGATGATCCTTGACACCCCCATCCCGGACGATGTCTTCGAACAGATTCGGGAAACGCTCAAAGGTTCAACAATTGTTGAAAAGGGATGGAAATAGATAATCTTTAACCAAATGTAATCCATTCTATGTTTTTTAGCATGTTTTAATTTAAAGTTTCAAATCCAATGTAATAGACTACTTAGGAATGAAATAAAAGAGTGTTTGAAATGGATTTATACTCAAAACTAGCAGAGTGCCGGCATAGAAGCAACCAAGCTTACAGTGCCGGTTTTCTGTCAACTATGAAAGTTTGGAAAAAATCATAAAACCGGCATAGCTTGTAGAAAAACGACTATGCCGGTACCTTCCAATTTCTATACAGGAACATGAAATTTTTAATCTTCTAGTTCCAGTATGGTTTTATAAAACATTTCATTGCCGATACGAGGAACCGACAATGAACTGTAATTTCCGTGCATGCCGGAACGAGTACCGGCGTTGTTGAACCTAAGCTTTTCCATGCCGGCATCAGTCCTAAATAAATCTTGCAAAAATAACATTTCACTAGAAATCTAAACATGTTCAACATAACGCAATCACTAGAAATCTAAACATTTTTCAACATAAACCAAACAACTGGATTCTGCTTAAATGTTCTTAATCCAGGTAACATAAAATAAAAGCAAGCCAAACAACTAAAGAGTTAACCATGAGGTACAAACGAAAACAAGTTCGGAATTTTTCAAGACGTAACAACCACCGTCCAGAAAAAGAAACAAAACTAAATAGTTAATCACTTGGTCTTTTGCTTCTTTTGTGCAGGTTTCTTCTTAATTTCCCCGAACAAATCTCTTGCACTAGGGTCGGTTTCTTCAATTTTATCAAGCTTATCCACAACTTCCTTCACTTCTTCATTGGATAGCCCCTCTCGTTCATCGTACTTTCAACATAACTGCTTCCTCAACTTGCCAAGCCGACGTCGCTAGTTTCATACATACAACACATAATTAGTATATATATATGCTAATATAAGATGATGTGTACATTAAACGACTAAGTAAATAACAATACTTACTAGCAATCCAACGGTCTTATTAAGTTGGGCGATCGTAGGTGGTGCCAGTGCGGCAGTTGGAACGGGAGGGTGTTTCTGGGATGGAACTTGGACGTCATCCGGGCGGACGACAAAAGGATGTGACCATTGCAAGTAATCTTCCATGTAGTGGGCATCAACATCATCACCGTTTTCCGCAAGCTCCCACTTATCCCACTGACTAATATCTACCAAAAGACGTGGTTCCCTATCCCTCCAATCTGTTGGATTCGGTTTTGGATCATACTCTACAAGCAACCGATTAGGAGTTGAAAGGTACCGAGAAAGGTCAATAACAAAACATTGAAAAGAGTCCGTCTTGATATGTGATAATTGCTTATATCCAAGTTGGCGCATCACACGTGTAGGATTGTCCATAACGTATCCTTTTGGGTGGAACAACGACCCATGGTAGAATGCAATGTTAGCATACCTCAAAACTTGGCGGTTTCCTCTAACCTCCTTGTAAGGGTCGAACACAACTCATCATGTCCAAAGCCAATCTCATATCGATCAGTCGATCTATGTTACCGGGATTCGGAGTATTGTTGAACTCGTATCTCCTACCTATAGGCGTATCGGGTTCGGGAAGGTCTTTGATCTTCAAGGAGGTCCAGTCCTTGAACAAGATGGGGAAGTGTTTATAAGCCCACACCTATTCCAAGGTGAAGCAATAAGTTTAGTTCCTAAGTTCATGATAAGGGTACATGTGAACAATATACATAATAACATAAATTTAAAAACAAAATTACCTGCAGTAGAGTGAAATTCCCGACAAATTGGTTGGTTTTAGCCTTAGAGGCCCTTCTCATCTCCGTCATCAAATGTGCCATTACCGCGGTGCCCCAAGAATACCCATAGACATCTTCCAACGGATCCAAGTACTGAAGGTAGTTCGCACTAACCCTGTTTCCATTAGTGTCAGGGAATACCCTAGTGCCCAAGATGTATAACAGGTATGCAGCGATAGTATAACGAATTTGTTTTGGGTCCCATCCATCCTCCAAACTTCTTTGCTTTGTGTTTACAAATTTCTTCTTAAGCAGCGTCAACTTGATTGTCTTTATCTTACCAGACGCGGATTCATAAAAGCTCTCCAGAGAAGTTTTGTAGTCCCAACCAAACAACTTGTTAGTCAGAGCGTGCAATTTCGACCATTCTAGGTCCAGAGACTCAACTCCTTCTGCAATAGATTTTCCGGTAACATTCAAGCCTAGAATGTTCTGAGCATCATCAGGGATGAAGGTCATCTCCCCAAAAGGGAAGTGCATGGTATCGGTTTCACCATGATACCTTTTGACGAAGCAATTGACAGTCACGAAATCAAGCTTCACATAATTTTCAACCAAAGCATATAGATGGTAGGTTGGGAAACCTACAATAAAATACTGCAAGTGCACAACGTCTAACTAATAGACAATGGAAAGTACAGGTCGTTCCCACAAGGAGTGTGAAATACTCTACCAACTAATACCAAAAACTAAGTAATCAACAAGATGATGTTTGAAAGATTTTGAGAAATTCAGAACTAAATGAAATAATAATTTTAACAATAAACAAAATGAAAACGGGTTGTCAGGGTTTTCGGTTTCCACCAATTAAATTGTGTGAACTCTACTAATTTTTATATATTACTCAAGACAAATATTGAAATTGATTTCATGTCTCGGAAGATAGTATGTTAAATTCCAAAATATTGTTTCTCCGCTGTAAATTCCTTCGCTTCATCGGTAGTGATTCTAAAACATTATTTATCAATCCTAAAGCATATCACGTCAAAGAATTTAACCCAAGCACGCCATATCAATTGAAAAGCATAAACAATCAAAATAATCACATGAACAATTATACACCAAGCTATATGAAGTGAAAATACTAATCAATCAAATCATTATTAAAAATATCATCGTAGGGAGCACACAATTGAATTGGTTTCTGCCTAAACCCTGATATGGATCCAGGTAGCCATGGCTTTCTCAAAAGCCATAAACAAATATCAAATAAAATCAATAGCTAATCGAAAAACGGAATTGAAACAAAACTTCAAACCGTAAACGGCTGTGAAGCCGCAACAGCAGCAGCCTCCCTTCCTTCCTTCTTCTCTCAAAACCCGGCCTCCTTCTCAAAGTTCTTCTATCTTCCTTTTTATATGTCTGCTGCTGCGAGTATAACAATAAGACCTAGCAACATCGGCCAAGGTCCAGCCCACTAGTAGCTCCAGATTTAGACCCACTACTGCGGACCACAACACCACCTCGAGCTTGAACTTTGGCTTTCCAGCTCAACCTTTCACTGCACTCAAAACTCGAGCCAACACCAGATTCTGACCAACTTCTGGAACCCATCGATCTCAAGGAAACAGCCAGCACTTTGTTATCTCCCTCTCTACCAATCGATGCTATTATTCCCTTTGTATCATCGCTCCCACAACAACCACTGTGATAATAATTGTTTACAGCCATCATACAGACCTTAATCTCCTAGTTCCACAACTCGAATTATCGTGGCAATGCCTCTCGCAGTTGAGCTACCAGGGGCATCAATAAACGATTCAGCTGAATTCCCAGCTGATAAAACTTCATCACGCCAATTCAGACAACTGCACCAACTCCAATCACAACATCACTTCCATTTTTCTCTGGCCGGCCGTCTTTAATTCATCTTTGCGTCTTCTCGTCAAAGCTTCCATTTTCTTCATCGGGCTCCACCAGTTCTGGCATGAATCGAGTCCACATCCTTGTTGTAACATGAGAATGGCCACAGAGCAACTTTCGATTCAGTGACCACCTGAGAGACCATTACCAGCAGCACGTCTCCCAACTCCGATCAACTTCATCAACTGCAGCCAATTTCCATTTCTGAACCATCAATCTCAGCACCAAGCTACCCACGGAAACTGCAACCATCCTCCATCGCTGTATTCATCTCAGTCAACGGCAGCACCTATCACCATCGACAACTCTAGTTCTGCAGCCATACTTCGACTCTCAAATCATCACCAACGCCTTATTCTATGACCCACTGAGTTGTCACCTGCATCTCCAACTTCGTTGTTGCAACCAAAATACCCTGGAATCCATCTCCCATCTCCACTTTCACGTTCAAACTCTATACACAGTTCTCATTTAATCACAGGTTCGATGATTAATCACAGTTCTCCACTTTCGAACTCCACAAGAACCCCATCTTTCACTCGTTCGAAAACTCACTGACTATCATCCTCTGCCAGTTTTCGTTTTCTCCTTCACGTCATCCCAGAGTCGCAGCAGTTCGTCACCATCTATGTTCTCAGGCCATCGTTCCCCAGCGTATATACCTTGTCCATCAGCTCCGTTCACCGGAAGAACCAACCCCTTCTTACTGATTTATCGAGCTCCACAGCAAACCCATCATGACTGCCCCATTGTCCATTCATATCTACAGCTGCTTGAGCTAACACTATTCACAATTCACCACAATCACAATTTCAGAGAGATGCTGCCTTCATGACGCTACACCAAAATCAGGATTTTGTAACAGTGCAACCTGTCACAGTTTATTTTTCAGTCACAGATACACCTGTGATAAGTCCTGCAACAGTTATAACTGTTATTAAATTTTGTATTCGTGATAATAATTAGGAATATTAAATTCTTTTATTAGTCACAATAATATTTGTTGACAATTTTACAGACAATCATAATTATAATTCAAAGTGATGATTCCACCCAAATATTTCAACACATCTAAAACAACTCCAAAATTATAACACTTTGAATTTTACTTGTCACTAATTTTCCCACATTTGTACAAACTAACAATTATATTTCATTTATATAAATCAAAATACATTTTTCTTTTTTTTCTTTAATTTTCTTATTAGAAAACAGGATCAAGACCAAGTCAACAAGTCACGACTTTATAGAAATTTGACTTTGACATATCTGCTTCTTCCGAAGACGGTGAAAATTACCAGACTACCCTTATCGTAATAAGTGCAATAAAAATTCTGAAGATTGTGAAAATGACCAGACTACCCTTATCGGAAATAAGTAACGTAAATATTACAGACTGTTAAAATGACCATACTACCCTTAATGGAAAAAAGTGCAACAAAATATTATGCAGACTGTGAAAATGACCAGACTACCCTTATCAGCAATAAGTGAAGTAAATATTACAGACTGTGAAAATGACCATATTACCCTTAACGGAAATTAGTGCAATAAATATTAAGGAAACTGTGAAAATGACCAGACTAACCTTATCGGAAATAAGTAAAGTAATTATTACAGACTGTGAAAACAACCATACAACCCTTATAAGAAATAAGTAAAGAAAATATTACAGACTGTGAAAATGACCATTTTACCCTTACTGGAAATAAGTGCAATAAATATTATGGAGACTGTGAAAATGACCATGTTATCCTTATCGGAAATAAGTAAAGTAAATATTACATACTATGAAAATGACTATTTTACCCTTACTGGAAATAAGTGTAATAATTATTCTGGAGAAATGAAAATGACCTGACTACCCTTATCAAGAATAAGTAAAGTACATATTACAGATTGTAAAAATGACCATATTACCCTTACTGGAAATAAATGCAATAAATATCATGCAGACTATGAAAATGACCAAACTACACTTATCAAAAATAAGTAAATTAAATATTACAGACTAAAAATGACCATAGTACCCTTACTGGAAATAAGTGCAATAAATATCATGGAGACAAAGAAAATTACCAAACTACCCTTATCAAAAATTAGTAAAGTAAATATTACAGACTATGAAAATAACCACTTTACCCTTATTGGAAACATATGTAATAAATATTATGGAGACTGTAAAAATGACCAGACTACCCTTATTGGAAATAAGTAAAGTAAATATTACAGACTGTAAAAATGACCATATTACCCTTATTAGAAATCAATAAATGTCATGGAGACTATAAAATGACCAAACTGCCCTTATAAAAAATGGTCATTTTCCGGTAAGGGCAAAATGGTCACTTTCACAGTCTATAATATTTACTTAGATTATTTCCGATATGGGTAGTCTGGTCATTTTCTTTGTCACCATGATATTTATTGCACTTATTTCTAATAAGAGTAATTTGGTCATTTTCACTGTCAGTGATATTTACTATACTTATTTCTGATAAGTGTAGTCTGGTCATTTTCACAGTCTCCATAACATTTATTATACTTATTTCCCGTAAGGGTAAAATGGTCATTTTCACAGAGTCACAAAATGTAATATTTACTTTATTCATAACCGAAAAGGGTGATCTGGTCATTTTCACAGTTTAAATAATATTTAATATTTATTGCACTTATTTCCAGTAAGGGTAATATGGTCATTTTTACTGGCTATAATATTCACTTTACTTATTTCCAATAAGGGTAGTCTGGTCATTTTCACGGTCTCCATAAGATTTATTTCATTAATTTCCAGTATGGGTAGTAGGGTCATTTTCACCATCTGTGTGATATTTATTGCATTTATTTCCAATAAGCGTAGTTTGGTCATTTTGACAGTCTCCATAACATTTATTGCACATATTTCCCCTAAGGGTAAAACGGTCATTTTAGCAGACTGTAATATTTACTTACTCATATCCGATAAGGGTAGTCTGGTCATTTTCACAGTCTTCATAATATTTATTGCACTTATTTCCAATAAGGGGAGTATGGTCATTTTCATTGTCTGTAATATTCACTTTGTTTATTTCTGATAAGGATAGTCTGGTCATTTTGACAGTCTCCATAATATTAGTTGCACTTATTTCCAGTAAGGGTAAAATAATCATTTTCACAGTCTGTAATATTTTCTTTACTTATTTTTGATAAGGGTAGTCTGGTCATTTTCATAGTATCCATAATATTTATTTCATTAATTTCTAGTAAGGGTAGTATAGTCATTTTCACCGTCTGTGTGATATTTATTGCACCTGTTTCCAATAAGGGTAGTTTGGTCATTTTGACAATCTCCATAATATTTATAGCACTTACTTCCAATAAGGGTAGAATAGTCATTTTCACAGTCTATAATATTTACTTTACTTATTTTTGATAAGGGTAGTTTGGTCATTTTCACTGTCTTTATGATATTTATTGACTTATTTCTAGTAAGGGTAATATGGTCATTTTCACAATCTGTAATATTTACTTTACTTATTTCCGATAAGGGTAGTATGGTCATTTTAACTGTTTCTATGATATTTATTGCACTAATTCCTAGTAAGGGTAATATGGTCATTTTACATTTCTTAGATTCTGGGATAAGGGTAGTTTGGTCATTTTTACATTCCTTGATAGTATATTTATTATAATAAGGGTAGTTTGGTCATTTTCACGATCTCCTGAATTCGCTGCACTTGTTCAAGTAACGGTGGTCCGGTTATTTTCACAGTCTCCACAATACTTGCTACATTATTTCGGCAAGGGTAATTTTATCGTTTCATATAGTAATCTGCAAACTGAGTTTGTAAATTCTGACATTTCACAACTTCAATTAACCGGAATGAGAACGACGGCTCTATCTCGAGTAATTTGGCAAACTGAGTTTGTAAATTCTGATATTTCACAACTTCAGTTCACCGGAATGAGAACCTCAGGTCAATTTCTAGTAATCTGGCAAACTGAGTTTGTAAATTCTGATATTTTACAACTTCAGTTCACCGGAATGAGACCCTCAAGTCAATCTCTAATAATCTGGCAAACTGAGTTTGTAAATTCTGATATTTCACAACTTCAGTTCACCGGAATAAGAACCACGACTCTATCTCGAGTAATCTGGCAAACTGAGTTTGTAAATTCTGATATTTCACAACTTCAGTATACCGGAATGAAAACCACGACTCTATCTCGAGTAATCTGGCAAACTGAGTTTGTAAATTCTGGTATTTCACAACTTCAGTTCACCGGAATGAGAACCTCGGGTCAATCTCTAGTAATCTGGCAAACTGATTTTGTAAATTTTGATATTTCACAACTTCAGTTCACCGGAATGAGAACCTCGGTCAATCTCTAGTAATCTGGAAAACTGAGTTCGTAAATTCTGATATTTCACGACTTCAGTTCACCGGAATGAGAATCTCGGGTCAGTCTTTAGTAATCTGGCAAATTGAGTTTGTAAATTATGATATTTCACAACTTCAGTTCACCAGAATGAGAACCTCGGGTCAATCTCTAGTAATATGGCAAATTGAGTTTGTAAATTCTGATATTTCACAACTTCAGTTCACCAGAATGAGAACCTAGGGTCTATCTCTAGTAATCTTGCAAACTGAGTTTGAAAATTCTGATATTTTACAACTTCATTTCATAGGGTTGAACTGGCAACCGGATTGGTTGGGTTGATCCCCAACTTTTAAGACTCTATATATATGATTGGCAGCTTACTTTGGGGTATCAACCTCATTTTGTTTGAGATTATGTGTTATTGAAAGCAGGGAAACAATACATTTCGCTTCGTGGGAGTCAACCCATCAGATTTGTTCTCTTTTCTCTATCTTTTATCTTTATTTGCTTATTTTTTTTTGCAATTTATAATTTCCCACCTTGATTTCTACGACTCAATTACATTGAGGAAAATGTAATATTCATATGACCAGCTGTGTAGCGGGTCTGAAACATTTAGTACTTGTGTCGACTCCTACGCTCTCATGCCAATTGTTTGCAAAATGTCTACTTTATACTGACAGTGTTTGCAAAATGTATGTTGGTTTGCTATTAATGGTAGTGGTGTTTTATTTTATTGCGTAGATGATAAAAGAAAATAAAACGGATACATTGTTGTGGCGATATGTAAGAGGTCCTGTTGATGCGAAAGAGTTTGTTATCGAACTCAATCTGTCCATATTCATATTTAGTTTGTAAGTCGAACTCAGTTTGTAAGTCGTTAGACCGAATTTGAAGTTCGAATCGACACTGAGCTTCATATTCAACGATTTTGATGATGTATTATGCTAAGTTTGAAGTTAAAACCCTCTTAGAGCGTCGTGGTTCATAGATTGTATCACATTATACTGCATTTTAAGTTCAATCGATATCGAGCTTCATATTTAGCGATTTTGATGACGTATCATGCTAAGTTTGAAGTCAAAACCCTCTCGGAGCTTCATGATTCATAGATTGTTTGCCATTATATTGAATTTGAAGTTCGAATCGACATCGAGCTTCATATTTATCGATTTTGATGATGTATCATGCTAAGTTTGAAGTCAGAACCCTCTCAGAGCTTTTTGGTTCATAGTTTGTAAGTCATTATATCCAATTTGATGTTCAAATAGACATTGTGCTTCATATTTATTGATTTCAATGATGTATCCTGCTAAGTTTGTAGTTAGAACCATCCCGAAACTTCTTGGTTCATAGTTTGTATGTCATTATACCACATTTGAAGTTTGAATCAACACTGAACTTCATATTTGTCGATTTTGAGGATGTATCCTGATAATTGTGAAGTCAGAACCCACCCGGAGCTTCTTGGTTCATAATTTGTATGTCGTTATACCATATTTGAAGTTCAAATCGACAATGAGCTTCATATTTATCGATTTCGATGAGGTATCCTACTAAACTGAGTCTACCATTATGAACTAAAGGTACTTCATGATCTGTATAACTAGTCAAAACTACTTCATGACCTATGTGATTAGTTGAAATTCAATCCGAAAGCACAAAGAGAAAGCACAAAGAAAAAACATTTGTTTAATCCGTATGAATGTCTTAAATCAAATCATTACCGTCCAAAGATTTTCAAGAATCCGTATGACTATCTAATCAACGTCCACATTTATTTATATAAAAAACGAAAATTTTCTCTCACACTTCTCTTCCCTTCCGCTCATCTCTTTCTCTCTAAACGCCTCCACCTTTTCCCTTCCGCGCTGAAAAAAGCCTAACTTATAACGCCTCCACCTTCATTTTCGTTCGATTGAACATAGGAAATTGAAGAGACGGATAGTTATTTCATATCATCTCAACTATCTCTTCGTTCGATTGAACACAGCCTCGATTCCTCATCTTCCAGACTTCCACCACCGAAGCTTTACTCTTTCTTTTGTTTTTTCTTCCAATTCCTCACCCTTATAATCGAGATTAGGAATTAGTTCGTGTAGGTGACGCTGATAGAGGAAACAGGCGTCGAGAAGACGTAGAGATGGGGAGTTTAATTTGAAAAGTTAGGTTTTTGAATTTTATTGAAGTTTCAATTTAGTGATAAACAAGAATAAATTACAGATTGGGTTTGGTGATTTGAGCATTATAAATCGATATGTTGAGCTAAAATTGGAGAAAGAAGTGAGATCAGAGGAGGAAATTTAGGGTTCTAAGAATAGATGATGGTGATTGAAAATAAAATTGATAGTTAGGGTTTGAAGTGATGATTCAGAAGTTCAATCGAGGCAAAACAGGAAATCAAAATCAACTGCTTCAATCTAACAGTTTCGATAAAGGTATAATTCTTTTATCCCTAATATATATATGAATTTAGTAAGCTCATTTATGCACAGGAACCCTAGTTCCCTAATTTTGAATGGTTTACTTCCTTAATTTTGAATGGTCTTTTGTTTACGGAGAAACCCTAGGTCCCTAATTTTGTTATTAGTAACTCGTAATTCCCTATTGTTGAATGATCTTTTTTAACTTGTTAGTAGCTATTTCAGGTCTAATTGCAGTCGATTTTAAATGGCTTCGTTGGGATTGCAGATTTCAAATTGAACTACTGTCTAGGTTTATCTCCGGGTTCTCTATAATTCTTTCTTCTTTATTGAACTTCTAATCTTTGTATCTGAACCATGGCCTCAGTTTCCATTCCAGGTTAGCTTTATTGATCATTTTATAGCAAACTAATGAATTGAATATTAGGTTGTCTTTGATTGATGTCAGATTTGTCAGTGAGTCACTCATGTGTGGACAAATATGAATTTTTTGCTCCGTGTATTCCAAATATGGACAAAAGGGGGGATGAATGAGGAGACTGATGGAAGATCTAAGAAGACGTGATGTTGATCTAACTTTTCGTTTCCAACTTTTTAATTAGGTTTGTTCTGCTATTTCAAATTAGGGTTTTAGAATTATTATGTTGATATTCGACTATTTCAAATTAGGGGTTTGATCTGTTGTCTAAAAATTTGGGTTTGTTTCTTATATCACTAGGAGAGAAAAAAGCTTTGCATATGTTTTGGGTTCTGAGCATGTAAGAATGAATTACAGATAACAGTTATAAGTGAAATGCAGTAGTTCTTAGCATGAATATGGCTTTGCTTATGTGATGTTTGTTATTTTGTATAACACTTATGTTTTCTATTGAAATGTCAATGTGCAAACTGATACAGGGCAAGGTGAAGGTTCTGTCAAAGAGACGAACCTCGTGAATGAAACAGTCAGGTTTGCCATGGAGTATACTGATGCAAGTCCTATCGGTAAAAGAGTGTCGTGACAAATTTTTTCTTTAGAAGTATTTATGATATGGGTAGCTGCATAATCTTATAATACCTGGTTGGTGTAAGTTAAACTTCTTGTTTATTTTTCTCATTTGTTGTAGATGAGTATGGGTGAAAACTCCAACAACGCAGCTGGGCTTCTACCAAATCCTGTCGCTGATCCTCAAACTGGAATGCGGGGTAAGCTCCATTTGTACTCAATTTATATATACCTAAAGCAGACTAATTTTAGATACTAATCTTTTACTTTTTCTTTTAAAAGTAGGATTAATAAACTCCATACTACTCATTCATGGGCGTTCCTCGAAGTCAATGTTATTCCACAGTATAATCAACTGGTAAGGAATTCAAACCTGAAGTGATCGTTGGCATCCGAGATTCTGGAAGATATGCAGCTGAATTGCCAGTTCATTCATAGTGTATTGGTATTGCTCTCTCGCTCTCTCTTTGTACTGCACCCTTGATCTCACTTTCCCTTTGATCTTATTGCTCCTCAAACCCTAGATTACACAGCTCTTACTACTGAGAAAAGCCCTTAATATTTGTTCAAATTTGTAAATCCTTTGGTTCTCAATTTAGTACTTGTTTTATGTATTTTTCTTGTTTTGATTTTCTGGTTTTGATAATGTTGTTTGTTTTATGCAGAGTACTGATATGGAAGCGCTTCAAAATTTAACTGTTGAATGTGATTTGGATTCAAAACAGGTTTGGGAATTTTTTTAGTTAGGTTTTTGTTGTGGTGTTTTCTTTAGTCCTATGAATGAACTGCTGGATGTGTAATTTCCGTTTTCTGATTTTATTGTAGGGGTCTGATTATGGTGAGAAAGAAGTGGTGGAGGGGAATGTGTTAATGTTGGAGTGGTTGGCTGGCTGGTTCTTGTGTGTGTCTGTGTTGGCGGTGGTACTCTTGTACCTGGAGGTTAACTGCTGGTTGTGTTGTCTTTATGCGCATCTCAACTTCATGTCCAGGTTGAATTTTGTTGGAGGTCCTATGTGTTGGAATACCCGTACATTTTCTGCATCAGCCGGTATGGATGTTACTGATTACTTGTTGCAGTCTTGTTTTGTTTATTATGTCTTTGTTAACTATTTATGTGGGCAATTGGTTTTTCAGGTGGCGAGGCCTTCTGTAATGGACAGACAAGCCATGTTAGCAAAACTGATCGGGTGAGTACTGGTTGCTTAGATAATTTTATCAGTAACTTACGCATCAATTTTGTCTTGTTCTTTATTTAATCTAAGTTTGTTGCATATTATAGTATATGCAAAGAAAGTTTGGGTTTGTCATAATAATTGCAATGTGAATTTGGTTATTCTGTCCAGGTGGACAGATCTCTTCTAGTGACTGAATTTGGATATGAACATGATGATGCATGGGCAACAAATATATATTTAAATAATTTACTGATATCAGCAGGGTACGTATATATTCTTTTGAGTTATCTCACTAAATTATAACAAAAATTAGAATCAAACCTTAGGCTTTTTCTGAGGGCCCATGCTAGTAGAATCACTTGCGAATTTGAGCAGCCATGTTTTTTCCTAGTATAGGTGGTGTTAAGACAGCATCACGAAGGCCTGTGGCAGTAGCAAAGCCAATTACAGGATCACTTGTCTGCCCTGGTTTAACATTCCCCCTGAGTACAATATATTGTGTTTTTCTTGCTTCCTTTTCCCTCGGTGTATCCTGTGGAAATTATGACTTAAAACCCGGTATGCTTCTTTTGGGGTCATAATTCGGCCAACTCATGTCTCCTGTCAATCTGAATTTCCTTTTGACCCCTGTTACTGCAAATACCCAGCTGCTTATTTTTCTTCTTGTCCATGTTCCTGTCACCCAGTTCGACAGTTCCTCAAGTGTTACATGGTACACCTGATTAGAGCTGGCAAACAAGCTGAAACCCGCGGGTTAACCCGTGCCCGGCCCGTAAAAACCCGAACTCGACTCGGCTGGTTTCTAAACAAGCCGGGTTCGTGTTGGAGAAATGCCGGCTTGTGAATAAACGGGTTAACCCGTCCCGTCCCGTGAAACCGCGAGTACAACCCGTAAACCCGTCCACAATAACTAATTAGTAATTTTTATATAATCCTGTCCGTTGGATTATCTAGGGTTAATCACATCCACACGATTAAGGTATAAAAGGAGAAACCCTAAAACTAAATGAAGAGATATCTTTCTTTTTTATCTCTCTCTTTTCTTCTTCTGCTCCTTCCCTTCTTCTTCGTTCTTCAGTTGTGAATTGAATCTCGGATAAACAATGAATCTTTGGAAAAATCAAGGCACATACTGTTTGTTCGCTCAAACGGAGAACCGGAGTTTATGTTTCTTCTCTTTCTTTTCTGGATTTTCTTTTCTCTTTCCATTTTTCTTCTCCACCGTACGAACTGTGAGTGAGTGATTCACGATTCTTCTGAAATTTGAATAAAATTAATGAATAAGTGAATCAAGGAAAGAGTTAATGAGTCTGTGGAGTTAATTTTGGTTAGGGTTTCGTGATGATTGAAGAAAGAGGAATCAGTAAAATTAGAATTAAGGTTCTAGAATGGATTGAAAATTTTATATCAAATTGAGAATGAAATCAAGTAAGTAATGATGGGTATTGGGTGTTAAGTTTAAGGTTGAATTTTTAGTTATTGATTTTCAATTTAATTCACATTGAAGAATCAGTGAGTTAGGGTTCCAACATGAACTGGAAAGTTGATTGGTGATGAATACGATGAAATTGAAAGATGATTTTGTTAAATTGAGGTTTAGATTCGTATAATAATTAGATGAACTCCATCGATTAGGGTTCTTAATAGAAAAGAGAATTCATGGTTCACGGGTTTGAAACTTAGTTGAAAAAAAAAAAGAAAATTGACGGTTTAGGGATATGATGGAATCAAGTTGAAGATTAAGCAAAGGGTGAATCATTTGTTTCAATTTGGAATTAATCTGAGAACCTGTTATATGGATATTAGGTAAGGTTACTAGTTTGAGATGAAGTGTATGTGAGTTGGATTAGTAATATGATGGGATGAAGATGAGTTTGCGTTTTTGTTGTTGTTGATTAATGTTGCAGATTAGTGGTAGTGATAACGAGAAGATTTATGAATGAAATTGAGATGCAGGTGATGAAAGTGGTGGATGTGAATTGATTTTAGGTTAGAAACGATAATCCTAGGTTAGGGTTTGATTCTTTACTCTTTTTCACAGTAGACTAGAGAACTTATAATTGTGTTTTTTTCTATGTAATCCTATGTTTTAGTATTATCCCCAAGTTATGTTCTGTGGTTTGGTCTCTGTTTTGTCACAAATTAACTTAATGAAATTATAATTTTATTTTTAATTAAACAAGTCGGGTTAACCCGTGAACCCGCAAGCTTTACCCGTTACGGGTGCGGGTTGAAGAAATGATCACTCGTGAAGAATATCGACCAGCAGGTTTTGACCCGTGTTAACCCGAACCCGTGTAACCCGTAACAAGCCAGCCCCGGCCCGCCCGTTTGCCAGCTCTACACCTGATAAACCTTTACCGACTGCAGCTTCATGGAAGGCCGCAGCTGGTCATATATCATCATTGTCCTCGTTAAATAACCTGTATAGGACGTGCTGAACTGTAGGTATTCATGTTGAGTCTGTTTACTTACACTATAGGAAGTAGTAGTCATGTGAAGTGGAATGCCCACTACAGTCTATGTTTTGATTTAAAAATAGCTAAGTTGTAGTTTGGAGTTTATGAAGAGAAATCAATAAACAATTTTAGTTTTTTCTTTAACCTGTTTTTATCTTTACTCCTCTCTTGACCAATGAAACTTGGAACTTCTGTCATTGACGTGTTCATTTTTATTGTTGGACAGGTCTTGCGTATTGAATGCCAAACGCCGGAATTACATGAACTGGTAACTTTGTCTAAGCTCATCATATGGTATTATTGAAAAGTTAAGCTTGGTTTTATTTGTTCGCAGCTCACAGTGTTGATGGCTTTAGATTATTTATGGTTAAATTTTTGTACTTGGGTTTCTGTAATGAATACATGGATCACAGTATAATGTGGATGATTTGTAGATTGAGAATCAGAGTGTATATGAAAAAGAAGAAAGTGCAGGTCTGTGTGTCAGTTTTAATTGTATTACTGGAAGCCCATTTAATTGTATTGCAGGTCTTTAAACTGGAAGCCCAGGTCCACCATAGTGACCCGCGTTATCCATATATTTTTATTTGTTATTTTAAAAATTGTCACAGTTATTTTTGAAATTGTTACAAAAAGAAACACCTGTCAGCATCACTGTTTTGTTACAACTTAAAGTAACAGTTTTAACGTTACAGTAATTGTGACAACAAAGACACGTGTCCTTTAAGTAATTGTGGGTAAACTTAGTAACACGTATACGTGTTACTATAACCGTGACCAAATGTGACACGTGTCCTACGTCCAATCGTTGCAAACTAATTATCACACTTATATCTGTTGTATATGTGACAGTAAGGACACGTGTCTACAGCGTACTTGTTGTAATTATTAAGTAACAATTAAAACCGTTGTATTAGTTGTTGCAGTAAGTCACGTGTCGCAACCGTAAAATTAGTTCAATCGTTACTGTTTAATTTGTAACGTTTATAAGATGTAACTTTAATTAATAATTGTCACAGAAAAAAGCTTTGCAACATGTATTATTTATAACAGCGTTTTACCAACGGTCTATAAGTGTTACAAATGAAATCAGTAACAGATACGTCCTGTGACAAAATCCTGGATTTGGTGTAGTGTGAGCAGTGTAAGAATGGTGCTTAAAGCCATTTGCTTTCTTTTTATTGCTACAAGAAATAAGATGCGCTCATGCAAAAATGAGTGGAGTAAGCGGTGACACGTCCTTTAGCTACCAGTGGACTTCACCAGCGTGGCAAAGAAGAACCTTGGCCTCTTCACGTTATCTGTTTACTGGGAGAAGCTTGAGTGCACACAATAATGAACAAAACAGCCCATGTGAAGCTCGGCATTTGTTTGCTGCCATGACTAATTCCAGTGGTGCTGATATATAAAATACCAGGCCAGCCACAATATTCAGGCTCAAACACCAATTAGGTGTCATTTTAGCCATTTATCTTCGCACAATCCAATTTATTTGTACTTTCTACAAAAGCACTAAAATAATGTTATTGGACAAAATATTGAGTCCTAGCTAATATAAATATGGGTATAAAACGTGGCACTTTCGTGCTTATCAACAGACCAGAATCCATTACTATTTGTTGGACCTCTTCACATTCCTCAGACAATTTCCAACTATCCGCGGCTTGGTTTCGGCAAACACACACATCCTTCTTATGATCATACAATTAGGAGACAATACAAATAAGATATTTTACATAAATACACAACAATACATATGCACAAGATAAAAAATGTTTACATAGGTTTTATAGATAGTACGATCCCACCGAGTGCTTGTATCCAAATAGTGTTTTCGGTTTCGGAGATTCACCCCAAATTTTACCACGTTCAAGGTCAGGTATCATGTCATTAATATGAGGAAGGTGGGAACCTTTAACTTTCACTTTGCCTTTGCCATTCTTGCCATTGCCTTGTGTTGGTTGTTGACTTGGCCCACCAACTTCGCTTTGGCTTGCTAATTGACTTGGAGGAACCACATTATCTTCATCCTCACTTTCCTCTTCATCTTGCTCATCTTGATCATCGTGCTCACGGAGTACAACTCGACTACGGTCACCACCACACTCCCAAATTATCCCTCTTGTCTCAGCCCTCAAACGCTTTTTGCGACCTTCATCTTTCCCTCGAGGAGGGAGAGATTGAGGAGTATCAATACCGGCCTTCCTTCTTCTCTTAGTGACCGCATCTTTAGATTTTCTTTTGTTAGCTTCCTTGGCTTTTGACCTATATCATAAGCACACGAAATGAATGTGAGAAAACTCACTTTCAGTTTTTGTACCGGCATTGACATACTTAAACAAACCACGCCGGTTAAGTGTTCCGGCAGTGAACATTGACTATAGAAAATGCCGGTAGTCGTATTTAATTCTCCTGGATATCAAAAGACTACTTCCGGCACTCTCGAAATAAATAAATTCCATGCCGTAACTTTGTACCGGCAAACAAATCAATCTAAAATCTATGCCGGTATAGGTGACAATTTCATAAACTCTCCTGTATGTTTTAAGTCCACTACCGACATGCTCGAATTATTACAAACGAATGCCGGTACCCAAAACCGGCATGTAATCCAACCCAAATTCTATGCCGGTATTGGTGATAATTTCATAAACTCTCCTGTATGTTTTTAGTTTACTACCGGTATACACAAATTATTATTAAAGACTGCCGGTACCGAAAAACCGGCATAAACTTCGACCCAAATTCTATGCCGGTAGAGAAAATTCAGTTTCAGGTGAATCTGGGGTTGGAAATGGCATTGCATTCATCCAGGATTGAATGCCGGATAACAAAAACCGGCACTGTATTCATACATATTGCAGTGCCGGTACTAACTGAAACTCAACTGAAACAGTTAGGGTTCGCGATTCTAACCTAAACCCGTTGGTATAAATCGATTTAAACACTCATAAAGTAGTTTAAAATAACTTACCTTCTCACAGAAGTCATGGTTGCGAGAGGTTGATTGTCCGAATCTTCTTCTTCTTGCTCTTGAGCAATCTTAGCAATTCTTTGTTCCTGTTTTTGTTGAGCAATCGATTTTGAATTCGATTGGGCATTTGTTTTCTTTCGTGGAGGCATTGTTTATGATTTGGGTAGGTTAATCGACGAAGAAATTTTTGAATCGACGATTAATCGACGAATAACGGATGAAGAACGGTGAAGAATTTTTTTTTTCAAAAACTTGACCCTCAGTGTCGGAAATGATTTGAGAATGGGGGATAAATGGTTTGGTTTTTGATTTTAAGTTTTAGTAGAAAAGATATAATGGTCTTTTCATAATGTTTTTTAATTAATCAAAGGGTATTTTAGTGTTTTCATACCAAAAAATCACCCCTTAGCACACACCATGGGTTGGGGGAAGTAATCAATATCCCCAAATTCCTTTTTTTATTCCCCAATTTCGCATTCATTGCAAAAGGGTAGATATCCCAAATTCGCTTTCGCACCGGGTGAGAGCTATTTGTCTTCTTTTTTCTCCATTCCCAGATTGTGTTTCGAACTGAAGCTTGAAATACCCAGCTAAAATTATAAAAATTCAGAAAATAATGTCAAACTAACCATGTGGTTTCACAATGAAGGAAAATAATACCATTGTTCATGAATCAAACAATTAAAGGGAGAGCAAGCATAGTCACCTGTACAACTATCTCTATATAGTGCTTAAATGGTTTTCTTTTTCTTGTTTGATTCTACGCGGCTTCATTAATTTTTTATTTTTTTATTCTTCTTTTTTATTTTATTTTTTTTTTCTTCTTTTTTTTTGTGTTCATTGGATCTAAATAAAGTAAATCAAATTAACAATTTCACTTACCTCATCTGATTCATTTCTCAGATTCTCGAAAAAATCATCTTTTCGTTCTGTGTTCACATGTAAAAGCCTTTCGTATTTCATTTTTCAATTGAACGTGTGAGGATCACGTGATACACAAGGGTACTTCGGTCTGGATTGAAAAAGTATTTCGAATTGATCATAGTTAACGAGTTGACAACCATTTTTACGCTCCTCGGATCGCTTTTTGCTATCCTTTAACAAAAATCTCAAACAAAACAAAAGAAAATTAGAAGAAAGCCGAGCAACAAATTAACCGTGTTAAATGACATACTTGTAGGCAAGAGGTACAATTTTAAAACGCTTACCACTCCAAGATTTATTCTTGGGAAGTTCCGAAGATCACCAATTTTCAAACAGAGATTTTCTAAATCATAAGACTTGTTCATATATGCGCGACAATATTCTGAAAACCTAATCGGCCAGTCGGATCAGTGAACCAATGACCCAGTCATATTTTCGGTCAGTTTCATCACTGACCAGTAAATATCTAAAAAATTGTTCTATTTCTTATAAATCAGATGGTCCGACTAGTGAATCTTATTATCCAGTCCGGTTTAAATACAAGTTTGATCCGGTACACAAATACTAAAAATTGACGAATAATATGTAAAGATCAGCCTAACATCCGATAACCACTTTCTGTCTTGAAAATAATGATCTTTTTATTCAATCAAAAGATCAATTAAAACATAAATAGACTATAGAATTTATAAAGAGACGTACAAAAAAAGGAAAGAAAAAATCGATCACCATGAAAAATAAGGCTACAAATTGAGGGAAGTTAATCTTCTGATAAAAATTCACAAATTCCTTAATTTTCTCATTTCTTTTGTAAATCTTTGTTGCAAATTACATATATATCTTCAATTAATTATGTCTATCATTAAAGGAGATGTAAATCGTGGAAATTACATGTCGTTCTCTCGCTGCTTTTCCAGCTCTCTGCTCCCTTCTATTCTTCTCTTGACATTGGTGTTAATGTCCACATTGGTGTTGTGGTGTTCCTGACTATTTGGAGACCCAGAATATGGAGATCCATTTCCTTCTGGTGAGGAGGCAGACCCACCATTATGAAAATCATGAGAGATTGGACCATATGGTGATCTTGCGGGAATTTGCTTACCTTCAAACAAGTATGGATTAATCTTGTTAAGCATCTTCAGAGTATGGAAACAAGATTCATGTTAGAAACCAGTTTTGTGGGGTCTTTGCCACTCTTCTCGACATCTTCGTTCCAAAATCCGATTCAGTTTCACTTCTTTTGGAGCGCCACATTTGCATGGTCAAAGATACGTATTACTAACGCCTTTGCTAATTGCATGAAAACGATGAGACAACCCGTCGGCATCACGATTGTTGATGTTACTGATTTCTTCACAAAATTTTTGAAATTTTTTTCATAAAAAGTATTCTTTTCTTGTGAGCAACTATTGATTTGATCTATTGTAAATAATACATAATTCCTTTGAATTGATTCTTTTTCATCCATCGTATACTTGACACCACGAATTCTAGTGGTTCTTGCTTGTGATTGTTGCGTTTGTTATTGGGATTGTTGCCTTTGTTGTTGTGATTGTTGCGAGGGGGATGCTAGATTTGTTTGTAAAAGAGATTATCAGAATTTTTTCTAATAGATTGGGATGATATGAGTAGTTTTCCGTGAAAAACAAGGAATATGAAATTGAGAAATTTAGAGGTAGAGCGTAGAGATGTAGATGGTGTGAGATTTAGATTTGAAATGAGTAAGAGCCGTTGGATGATTAAATTGAGATATACACGTTGGCGTTTGATGTTCACCCGCCGTCCAGTTAACATTATGCACTGGCGGATATGATTTACTTCACCCGCCAATGAGATCTTCTTTTTTTTAACGTCTGTAAGGTTTTATCTGAAACGCGCGGCTCTTGTTGGCCCGCAGTGATCAAACCAACAAATTTACTGGTTTGGCCATATCCGTGTTTCATGTTTGTTGAATCCATAATGGGAGCAAATTTATTCATTCCATAGGAATTGCCCTAACAACTAACAAGACAATAAGTGCATTCAAGAGCATAACAACACTATCTAAAATAAATACACAAAATTGGTTAAAAAGACCAAAATCAACAATTCCTGGGTGAAAAAGACATCTAGAATTTGATACTGTTTAAATGGACAAAAATGTAAAAATAGTCAGGATGTAAACAGTTTCATCCTACCCATTTTCAAATACTTTTTCTTATTTATAATTTACACAGAGCGCATCCAGTTTCATCCTCGCTATTTTTTAAGTTTAAGCCAGGATGAATCCAGTTTCATCCTTGCTATTTTTTTTGATGTCCATTTCACCCATACTAATTTTTACTCGTCCATTAGAACCATGTTTTAAAAATATTTGGACAAATGACCCATTTTCCGAAATAAATATGCCCAGATGCCCCTTTTAGATACCACAAATCTAATGGTCTTAAGAATCCACCTCTCTGAAGGACACGATCACCTGTGGTCTTAAAATAAATATGCGCAGATGCCCCCGAACTACATTACCTACACCCATCACCATGGTCCATAGCTTTAGAATTTCCTATGCGCAGATACCCCTGATATAACCAAAGAATCTTTTTAAGCCTTTCAGGAAAATCATCTGGTTCAATCTCACCTGAACTATCATCATCTTCGTCATCATCATCTGTGGCAATCCTTAATTTCTTCCCTCTTCTCAACTTCAACTGTCCATTCTTTTTTCCCATTAATGCCAGATAACGTGGAGCTCGACTCCATGCACTTAAAATCAATATTGGTTCTTGAGATTTAAGTTCCATGATAAGAGGCACCACTGAAGTCATATCGCAATGCGCATCATCAATACAATTCTTACAGAGCCAGCAAATATTGTTGGGATTATCCGTGGCTCCGCATTCACTATTTCTGCACATTCTTACAGTATCTTAGAAATATGGAGCTTTATTCGAATTACACCAGATAGTGAGATTCGAACGCCCATGTTTCTCAGCAAGTGCGATACCATCCTTCATTCCCATGAATATTTGACAAAAGAAATTAATTCCAACTTCCGAGAACTTGGCTGCAACAATGATTGGAATTCCGAGCCTATTGCGTAAAATAACTCCATATCCTCGGTAGCCTTCTTTTTTCTTATTGAAATAAGCATACACATTAATCATAGTCAAACGTGGAGGTGGCACATTATCTACCAATTTCCATGAAGCAACCCACCTATTCATGCCCATCGTGCAATGACATACGCTGCCAACCTTCCAATAACTCACTTCTTTGCTCTCTTCCGTTAATGTTGAATCTTCTTCATCTGCGTCGTCTTCATCTGAGCAAGAATAGTCGTCTTCAACGTCTCCATCCGATTCGTCTTCATCTAAGAAAGAATATTCTATAGTTTCAACTGGTGAGAAGTCGACATTGACAATAGTGTCGACTTGACAGCGGTGCTAATACCAGTATCAGCAAAAGATGCAGGAGGTTTAATCAAATCATTAGTACCAGCGTTTTCTGATGCATTGACAGCGGTGCTAATACTGTTGGAAAAATTGGCACCCCGAGCGCAGCGGAAATCGGGATCACAAAGGGCAATTGGTGATATGAACCAAATGTGGAAGAAATAATAAGAAAGAGACAGAAGATAAAGAAACACACAACCACAACACAAGATATACGTGGTTCATCTTTACAGGCTACATCCACGGCCAACACCACCAGAAAAACTTCCATTAAAACAAAGACTATCACATGCTCTTTCCGCAACCCAAGACAAGACCCACAGAGTTAACAAGACATACCCGAGAACACCATCGAAGAAACCATAATAATCAGTTCTCTAACCATTCCTCAAACCAGCCTCATGTCTTCTCTTCTACACCGTCTTCACCGCTGCTAGTAACAGAGGAGAAATATGGAATTACTAGAAACTAGGTTTAGGGCAAAGCCTCAAACCCTGAACACTAGAATACCAAAATCCTCTCTCTAAAAGTTTTTCTCTCACACCGATATTGACCTTCACGGTAGCACACGATCCTCCCTAACAAAGAGACCAAAACCCTAAGCACAAGGATTTACCACTCTTCTAGGTTGGATTATACAAACCTATAATTCTAGTCCTATATATAGAGAATCAAACTTGGCACTTAAAAAAACTTTACTTTGGAAACAAGTTTTCCTAACTTGGCTCCTAAGTTCCTTAATTTAGGAACAAGTTTATCCAAGGTAGAGTTTTACCAAAAATCAAACTGTTGATCACCGGCTAAACCTACAACTCTCCACCTCGGATCATGCTTTTAAGCATGAGACCATCACAGGAAATCACCTTCATCTTTCACCAGAGTTATTCACCATCTATATACCCGTAGAATTACTTCTGAAGATCAAACCTGAACTTCCATCTTCATAGAGCCATCTCTTCGATCAAAATACCATGATGTTCATAAAAGTCTTCAACCATCTTCTACATGAAGAACACTTGTGAAATTGATCATGTTTCACAAACACCATGAAAATCTTCAATCACTATCCATGAATCCTTGCACAGACTCCACCATTGATCACCAAGAGAACCATCCAGAAGAATCACCATTAGCTCTACCTAACCAGTAATCTAATTACATATTGAACTCTAATCCAGAAAGGAAGAATTATCTCCAATATCATACTCCAACACATGTTATGATTACCGTGTATCTGAAACAAACCATCAGACATCTCCACCGTGATTAACAGGCTTAATCCTTTGAGCGATTCTCAAAGCCATCACCAATCTGACATACTTTTTACCACCATCAAACCTAACATACTCGCTCATAATATATACCGTGTGAATGCCCATATTACCATGGTACATGCTTTTGAGATCGGGCACATTCTTGAAATCACGTGCAAGCAATCAAGAATACTTTAACATAGACTTAAGAACATAAATCAATAACATCTCGTGCATAACTTTGAAGCGTTGCTGAACTTGCTTCTACATGAGACTTCACAGCCTCATCCTTTCTTCAAAATTTTTAACCCATTATTTATTGTGCATGATTACTAACACTCTTCAAGAAGTAAATATGTATTCCACCTCATTCAGTCTTATTCTGCATCTCATACTACATCATAAAACAAAACAAAGAACATACACTTCTATCAAGTTGAACCTCCGATTTTCAAATCACATCACAAATCTATCTTTATGTACATAAACACCGGTTGAATACATTATCTTCAAAATATATTCTCCACCCCAACAATAAATCATCGTTCAATTCCAGGTTCAATCACACCATCCCGTCCTTGCTCTGATACCAATTGTAGGGAAAATTGGCACCCCGAGCGCAGCGAAAATCAGGATCACAAAGGGCAATTGGTGATATGAACCAAATATGGGAGAAATAATAAGAAAGAGACAGAAGATAAAGAAACACACAACCACAACACAAGATATATGTGGTTCACCTTTACAGGCTACATCCACGACCAACACCACCAGAAAAACTTCCATTAAAACAAAGACCATCACATGCTCTTTCCGCAACCCAAGAAAAGACCCAAAGAGTTAACAAGACATACCCGATAACACCATCGAAGAAACCATAGTAATCAATTCTCTAACTATTCCTCAAACCAGCCTCATGTCTTCTCTTCTACACCGTCTTCACCGCTGCTAGTAACAGAGGAGAAATATGGAATTACTAGAAACTAGGTTTAGGGCAAAGCCCCAAACTCTGAACACTAGAATACCAAAATCCTCTCTCTAAATTTTTTTCTCTCACACCGATATTGACCTTCACGGTAGCACACGATCCTCCCTAACAAAGAGACCAAAATCCTAAGCACAAGGATTTACCACTCTTCTAGGTTGGATTATATAAACCTACAATTCTAGTCCTACATATAGAGAATCAAACTTGGCACTTAAGAAAACTTTACTTTGGAAACAAGTTTTCCTAACTTGGCTCCTAAGTTCCTTAAATTTAGGAACAAGTTTATCCAAGGTAGAGTTTAACCAAAAATCAAACTGTTGATCACCCGCTAAACCTACAAATACCAGCATCACTCAAAACATGAGTAGCAAGACCCAGACCAATTACATACCCTTCTTCTTCTTCTTCATAGTACGAATCATTCCTTCCGTGAACAGAAGGCATGCTGAAGATTAAGAGGAAAGATACGACACTATGAGTAATTGTTGCACAGACATCGATATCACAAATGATCAGTTCAACTTTTGTTAATCTGGAAATAAATCATGCAGGCAAACTAGATAATACGACTTCCATCGGAATAGTTGACCGCGACGAAAAAACCGATCAAGCCAATAATGACTAAATATGTGACATGCATTCACCTAATCAGCATAATTAAAGAAGACGATTATATATGCTAGGCCATGGAAGATCGTGTAGTAGTGTAATAATACCATGTTCTTGTACGTGTATTTCCTAGAATGTCTTTGCTGCCAACTCAATATGCATCTTAGATTTAAAAACATGACTTACGTCTCATAGTTTGGCAGTGTTGGAGTAAAACATCTGTGTTGGTTGGATTCTCCATCTCAAGGTAGTTCTGGTGATCTTTTATGTCTTTGGGACTCAAATAAAATTCAAGTTTTAGATTCTATCATTGGTCCATATTCAATTACAATTCATTGTAAAATTGTCTCAAATTCTTTTGAGTGGATGTTCACTGGTATCTATGCTCCTTGTGCTTCTAATACTGAGGAAGTTAACCTGTTTTGGAGAGAAATAGAAGAAGTTAGATGTTTCAGGGATTTTCCATGGGTCATTGGAGGTGATTTTAACGAAATAAGATACACTCATGAAAGATCTTCTGGAGGAGTTGTTACTGCTGGTATGAGAAAATTCAATAGCTTCATTTCAAAGCACCAACTAGTTGATTTTCCCCTGATTGGTGCTACTTATACTTGGACAAACAATCAAACTCAATCTATAAGAAGTAGGATTGATAGGCTGCTTATTTCTCCTTCTTGGGAATTAATGTTTCCACAAGTCATTCAACAATCTCTTGCAAGACCTTGCTCTTATCACAATCCAATTGCTCTTCTTTGTGATAGTGTGAAGCATGGTCCTTATCCATTCCTCTGTGAGTATTTTTGGCTTTCTTATCCTGATTTCATTATTATTGTTATAAATTTTTGGTCTTCCTTTGTTGTTTCTGGCAGTGCAGGATTTGTTTTTTGCAAGAAACTTCAATTGCTAAAAGTAAAGTTGAAAGAATGGAATAAAGCTGAATTTGGTGATTTTGTAAGAAGATTGGAGGAGCTGGAAAATATCTTTGTTGATCTTGATGCAGTTGAAAGTACTAATAATGGGTTAACAGAAGTTCAATGGGAAGAAAAATTAAAAGCCAGGAAAGAATATTGCAATCTTACTATCTCTAGAGCAGAGAAATGGAGCAGCAGGTCAAGAGTTACTCATATCAAATATTATGAAAACAATACTAAATACTTCCACAGGATTGAAAATGACAGGAGAAGAAGAAGTTTTATTGGGTCTATTAAAGTGGATGGTGTGCTTACTTCAGATGAGCAAGAGATTAAAAATGGTATTGTCTCTTTCTTTCAAAATATATTTCAAACACAACATCCAAGGAATATTTCTATGGAAGGTATGAATTTCTCTAAAATTTCAGATGAAATGTGCACTTGGATTGAAAGAGATATTGAAGAAGAAGAATGTTTAGCTGCTATTAAATTGCTTGGCCAACATAAGGCACCTGGGCCAGATGGTTTTCCAATTAAATTTTATTCTCTTTGTTGGGATGTCTTAAAACTGGATCTTATGAATGTTCTTAAGGAGTTACAACACAAGAATTTTCTTGATTGGAGACTGAAGAACACTTTCATTGCTTTAATTCCTAAGAAGGATACCATTGAAGAGATAAAATATCTTATACCAATCAGTTTAGTTCATGGAGCTTACAAGATAGTTTCAAAAATTCTTGCTGAAAGATTTAAGAAAAGTCTTCCTTCCATTATTTCTCAGAACCAAACTGCTTTCATCAAAAAAAGACAAATTCTGGATGGTGTCTTGATTGCAAATGAGTTGATTGATTCAAGAATTAGAAGTGGTAAACCTGGTATTCTCTGCAAAATTGATTTTCAAAAGGCATTTGATCATGTTAATTGGGACTTTCTGGATGAAATGTTCTCTCTTATGGGATTTGGAGATAGTTGGAGAAATTGGATAAGAAGGTGTGTAGAGTTTTCAAGATTCTCTGTGCTTGTAAATGGTATTTCTACAGGTTACTTCAAAAGCAAAAAGGGTATAAGGCAAGGTGACCCAATTTCACCATTTCTTTTTCTCCTTGTTGGTGAGGCTTTGAACTTCATGATTAAGCAAGCTCAAGAACAAGGTATTCTTTCTGGTTTGCAAGTCAAAAATAATGGTGTTTTGGTCTCTCACTTACAATTTGCTGATGATACTTTGGTTTTTTTGGATGCTGATGTTGAGCAAGTCAGAAATTTGAGGTTAGTTCTTCTTTCTTTTGAGCTTCTCACTGGGTTAAAAATCAACTTTGCTAAAAGTCAGATTTATGGGGTTGGTTATGAAGGTGATCTGTCTTTATTTTCCTCAATTTTGGGTTGTTATCAAGGCTCTCTTCCTACCACTTATCTGGGTTTACCTCTAGGTGATAAAAGTGGTGGTATAGAAAAATGGGATAAAGTCATTGAGAGATTTATAGATAAGCTAGTTGGCTGGAAAAAAGCTCTTTTATCTAGAGCGGGCAAAAACACTCTTATTAACAGTGTATTATCTTGTCTTCCAGTGTATTATATGTCACTCTTTTAAATACCTTCAACTGTTCTAAAGAAATTAGAAAAGATTATGAGAGACTTTCTTTGGCATGATAATAAAGGAAGGAGGAAAATTCACATGGTGAAATGGGGAGCTTTAAGTAGGAGGAAAAAATCTGGAGGTTTGGGAATTAAAAATCTCAAAAAACTCAATCAATCTCTTTTAAATAAATGGCTTTGGAGATATGCTACTGAAGATAATCCTGTGTGGAAAACCATTGTTGATGAGAAATATGGTCCTGGTGAAGTTTTCTGGATTTCTAAGACTCCTACTTGTTCTTTTGGTGTTTCATTTTGGAAGGCTATTATGAAGAACAGTTCAAACTTCACCAATTTTGTGAAGTTCAAGGTCAATAATGGTGTGTCTGTGAGGTTCTGGGATGATAAATGGTTGTATGATGCTCCCATAAAATTATGTTATCCAAATCTTTATGCAGCTTCTAGAGCTAAGGTTTCTTTTGTTGCTGAGTTATATTCTGAAGATGGCAATCTTTTCAATTGGAACTTACATTTACCATCAAGATTGAATGCTGCAGTTAGAATCGAGCTCACATTACTTAATGCTAATTTGGTTCCTTTCAAGCTGAATGCTTCTACTGAAGATGTTTTGTTCTGGAGTCTTTCTAAGCAAGGAACTTTCTCTGTGAAATCCTTATATGATGTTCTATGTGTGGATGATAATTCAATAGCTGTTGATTCAATTTTTGCTCACATCTGGAAACTCAAATGTCCGCCTAAAATTGTTTTTTTTTTCTATGGCTTATTGCTCACAACAGGCTGCCAACTAGGGACTTTCTACTGAGAAGAAGAGTTGAAGTTCTAGTTAACTGCTTATTTTGTAATGAACCAGAATCCACTTCCCATCTTCTTCTTCATTGCAGATTTGTAAGAAAAGTTTGGGATGTTTTTTTGAATAAACTAAACTGGTTTTTCTCTATGCTTGTGGATGCTCCTGCAGTTCTTCATGCTTGGTCTTTCATTCAGCATTCTAAAGCTAGCTCTGCAGTCTGGGATTTGATATCTGCAGCCATTTTCTGGAGTTTATGGAAGAAAAGAAATGATAGAGCTTTCTCAGATATTAGTCATAATGAATTGGCAGTGGTGAAAAAGGAAATCTACCACATCTTCTCTTGGGCTCTTGCTATTAGTGATTTTAACTCAGTAAACTGTTCTGAGGCTATGAAACATTGGTGTTCAATTTACTTTGATATTCATTAGAGCTGTGGCCTGTCACTAGTTCTATTTTTTTTCTTTTCTTTTCTCCTCTTGTAATTTTGTTTAGGGTGGTATAATCCTTTTATACCCTCTATTTTTTGATCAATCAATCCTTTCTTTATCGATCAAAAAAAACATGACTTAGGGTTTAACTGGATCATACAGACAACAATTCAGAAGAGAAGAATACCTTTTCAGCATCATATCGTTAGCGATCTTCTCCTGCACCCCACAAATAAAAAAATCCAACCGAGAAAGATAGACTCTTACTAGTAAAAAAAAACCAATGAAGAAACCTGATCCTGCTTCTTCTGCAACTGGCTAGCTTCCATATTTCTAAACAAATACATCAGCTTGAGAAAGGAAACCGGTCTTGCGGCCAGAATGACATATTTTTGGAATGTCCCGCCAAGTTATCTCTCACTTAAATAATTCTTCTATTCCCATTTCAGGCACAGGCTGGACTAGCTAGAATTCAGAGAAGCCTCGGTCTGTTTATTAGACATGCCGACCGACAGCCAAAATCTGGCAGCCCCGTGGTCCGGCCAGCTTGTCACCTCTAAATGGCCAGGTTGTTACTATCTTGGTATGCTCATCTTAGTTTAAGGAAGGATGCAACTAGTTTCATCTTAACAAAGAAAAAGTTTAGAAATTTTATTTGCCATTTAAGGAAGGATGCAACCAGTTTCATCTTAACGAAGAAAAAATTTAAAAATTTTATTTGTCATAAACAATGGATCTTGTTTTATAATTAAGTTCAAAAATTTTATTTGCCATACACAATGGATCTTGTTTTATAATGAACGTTATTTATAAAATCCTGCCTAGTGTAGGACTAGGATGTAACTCTAATAAGAAGGTATCATTAGCTTAGTACAGTGTTAAAGTATGCGGGCATCCAACTCAAAACCAATTGGCAATGAGTGGAGAGGCCCTTCCATATTATATTTTAAGTTAATTAAGCAGATTATAGCGATGTGGGACTATTGTCCTTTCACACGCCCCCTCATATGTAAGGCCAGTCACTGGGCCTCACACGTGGACCTACGTACGAGTTACCAGTCTATCGGTTGGCAATGAGTGGAGCGGCCCTTCCATATTATATTTTAAGTTAATTAAGCGGATTATAGCGATGTGGGACTATTGTCCTTTCACACGGCCCCTCATGTGTAAGGACAGTCACTGGGCCTCACACGTAGACCTACGTACGAGTTACCAGTACATCGGTAACAGGTGTACACAGGTGAGTGACTAAATCAGGGGGTAACACCTCGGCCAGTATCGGCACTGGCCTACACCCCGGGTGTAAAAGTGACAAAATTGGGTAAACACTTCGGCCAGTAACTCGGCTTACACCCGGCGTACGCAGGTCTGGGTCTGGGGCTTGGCTCTGATACCATGTTAAAGTCTGCGGGCATCCAACTCAAAACCAATTGGAAATGAGTGGAGCGGCCCTTCCATATTATATTTTAAGTTAATTAAGCGGATTATAGCGATGTGGGAATATTTTCTTTTCACATACAGAAACATAATAGAGAAATAAAAAATACAAAAGTGAAGTGAAGTGACACTTTTTGTTTTTCACTTTTCTGAAAGTGAGATAGTATTATTCAGCCTAGCATTTTTAGGGGCGAAAAGACAAAAAAGGTCACCCGAACTTAAAATGCAGCCATCTCTTATCTCCCGTTTTTTTAATGACCAAACTACCCTTTATAATTTGTAGATAACTTTACAATCAGGAAGTTAATCCACAATCGGGAGTCATTGTAGTTTATATAACTTCTGAATATAAAGTATCCCAAAAATAAAATCTTCTATCTTTTGAATTTTGATTATCCTATAATCGGTAGTAAATAAAGTTATCTTGACTCCTGATTAAAGTAGACATTTGGCTAAAATGTTATCATAATTGGTAGTGAATTTAAGTTATTTAACTCCCGAATATAGAATAGCCCCAAAATGAGATTTTGCAAAAATTCTCTATTTTCTGAATTTTGGTTGAGCCTATAATCGGGAGTAAATGAAGTTATCCTGACTTCCGATTATACAATGGCTCTCTTTGCAAATATCATACCATAATCGGTAGTCAAGATAGTTCATATAGCTACTGAATATAGAGTAGTCCCGAAATGAGCTTTGCCCAAAATCATATATTTTTTGAATTTTGGTTGAGCCTATAATCGGTAGTAAATGAGGTAAAATCCTGACTTCCGATTATACAGTGGCTCTCTTTGCAAATATTCAACCATATTCGGTAGTCAAAATAGTTCATATAACTACCGAATACATAGTAGCCCCAAAATGAGATTTTACAAAAATCTTTTTTTTCTTTTGAATTTTGGTTGAGCCTATAATCGGTAGTAAATGAATTTATCATTAACTTCCGATTAATAGTAACCCCAAATACGCATTTAGCACAAATTCATATCAATCGGTAGTATCTTTGCGTTACTTAACTACCGATTTAATATTAACAATCGGACACAAAATAGTTTCCGATTACGGAAGGACATTAACGTATTCTACTACCTTTTGGACATCCCTTAACCTTGTATATGGGTTGGGAATAAAAAATCGTCCCTAATTCTTTCAGAGTCGCCCCTAAAAATGTCAGGTTATTTAGGTTTCATCCTTGTTTATGAACATGACTGATAAATGTAATACTCTATTAACTAGATACTAGATGACCACGACCAAAAAAACCAATCAAGCCAAAGACTAAATAAGTGACATGCATTCACCTAATCGGAACATGATTAAAGAAGACGATTGTGCTAGGTCATGGAAGATGGTGTTACACTACGTACTTGAATACCATGTTTTTTTCTGATATATATGTGACAAAAACTGTTGCAATTTTTCATGTCTTATCGTTATAATTAGGCTCCATCTTTGCACATATTGCAGAACTAATACAGTATATTTTCAAGGGGGGAAAAAGATAATAGTTTTCAAGAGGGAAGACAACTAAAAATACTCATATTCACTGCTTAAACAACAGCGTTCCAGTTTTTGGGGTATGGCCCTTTCCTCCTATTACTATCAGGAACAGTGTGTTTATCCCAAGGAAAATCATCGACATTGAAATCCATTACTTGGTCATCCTGCTTGCTTGAAGTCCCAGGATCACTCCAACCCCTCATACCAGCACCACCAGTTGTAAAAGCATCTCCTAGGGTGCAAGTAACTTCTGCCACCGTTTTTTGCATGGCTACAAATTCAGCTAGGACGTTTTCCCCAACTGTCAGTAGTTTATCAATCTCCAGTCCAGCCTAATTTGATCCAGTTGATCGTTTGTGCCAGCGAGATTGACTGTTTCACTATGTTTTTCATATATAAGATCCAATCGAAGATTAATTAGAGATGATTCCAATATAATTCTCCACAAGGAGATACATCCAAGTGGAGAGCCTCCGCCGGTGAGATCAGAACTCCTGACTGAAATTAATTTCTCTACCGCTTCATTTATCAGCTCTGATGTTTCCTTGGAAGCCTCAGAAAACGTATATTCAAGTGAAGAGCACGTGTCCTTGGACTTGCAGAACATATTGACTACATCTAGGAAACATCCAAGCAGCGTTTCCGCGACAGATTTTCTTTCAACGCCTTGCTCCTGGAGGCTTTTCCAGATGCTCAGAGGTACTATATGCAACAAGCCGCTGCTCATCTTGTATCTTGACGAGGTTATCGAGGAAAGACTCCAACAACCTAGCCTGCTCGCGCTTGAAATCATCAACGCCAGATTCTGAACGAATTCTTTGCAAAAGTTGAATTAGGGACAAGCTTCCACCATAGTATTTATCTGCAATAACCACATCATCTGGCGACGTCTCAAGAGGCAACCACCTATTTGGCTGGTTGATGTCATTATCCTTACTGAATGCATACTTTTCCAGGCCAGATATTTCTAACAGGTCAAAAAACCTAGGGAAGGATCTCCTGTCATCGTACTTTCTGTTGACATCCGTCCAGTTATCCGCGATGCTTCTTGGGAAAACATCTTAAGTGATGCCTCTAAATCTTTTGACTGTTTCTTGATCTCAGATTTTGGATATTTAAGTTGTTTTCGTAAACCATCTAAGATGTACACTTTCAAAGTATCTGTCTATCCAGTTATGATTCATGGTAGCTGAAACACCAGTATCAGAGTTGTTCCTTCGCTTGCTTAATTTAAGACATAACTTATCAAAGCATCCTGTATCATCATCCATGGTAAGCTCAAACACCAGTATCAGAGCTGTTGCCTACTTGTTTGTTTAACAAGAACAAAGAGAGGTTTCATGTAGCCGGAAATCTGTATTTTACCCCCTCTCTATGTATAGAAGATAAATTCCTACTCTTAGGAGTTTTGAGAAAAGAAACCGGGTTCCATATTTATACTCATCTGAACAAATAAATCGGGTTGAAAAAGGAAACCGGTCCTGCCGCGAGAATGACATATTTTTGGAATGCCGGCACTCAAATAAAAATTCTTCAGGCACAGGCTGGACTAGCTAGAATTCATAGAAGCCTTGGTCTGTTTATTGGACATGCCGACCCGGCCAGACTCGCCAAAATTTGTCCGTCCGGCACCTTTATTGGGTTGTTAATTATCTAGTGGTGAAGGGTATATCTGTCTTTCATCTCACACGTCTAATCCCACATGTGTGCATAAATTGACTATGCATAAATTGACTGATTAACGTCCATGGATGGAAAAGTTGACAGTCAGGCATATTCCCGAGAACTGGAATCTTGGAACATATCCCCTAGATTGCAGTTGATTTTCTTCGTTTGATTGGGGGCCAAAGAAACTAATTGGGGGCCATGACATTTTATTTGCACCCCAAAATTTTCAGGGCGTATTAATCCGATCGTGAATATATTGTTTTACCGTTGACTATTTTATTTATTTTTTCAAATGACGACCCTAACTAACGACCCTTCATAGACATTAACGACAGTTTAAAGTCGTCATATACATAATTAAAACAATAACGACTCTTTCAAAGTGTCGTCAGCGAATTGATTACGTATATGACGACTCTAAACTGTCGTACATTTCCGCCATTAACGATGAAGATAACGACTCTTTTTAGAGACTAACGATTGTTTTTAACGACACTTCTAAAATATTAACGACTGTTTACAGTCGTCATATACATAATTAAAACAATAACGACTCTTCCAAAGGGTCGTCAGGGAATTGATTATGTTTATGACGACTCAAAATTGTCGTACATTTCCGCCATTAATGAATCTTCGACAGTTTAGAATTGTCACTATTACAATCGAAAAATTAACGACTGTTTAGGGTCGTCACTGAAAATTTTCAATACCATGACGACTTTTCATATAGATCTAGGCAAAAAAAAATCAGACACAAAATTGCAAACAAAAGATCTGGAAAAAAAAATTAAACTCTAATTAAATCAGATTATCATTAATTAATTAAGATTATCACTAATTATTTAGGGACATTTTAGCCATTCGGAAAATATTTTTTTAAGGGGTGACCCAAATTAGGATTGGGTGATCTTTTTTGTCCTCTAGTGCAAGGCATCCAATTAAAATGTTTGGCCCCCAATTAAACTAGGTTGATTTTGGGGCATATTCCCCATTTTCCCAACTAAGTAACCAATGGACAGGACAGTCGTTTATAGATGCAGAAAAACACCCGACAAATTTCATTAAAAGGACAGACATTATTACTCTGCATTGAAATTGCAAATTGATGTGCTAAAGAATTTTTTTTTCTTCGACAACTGCAGCAACTCAATATTTTTTGAAATTTTCATGGGCTCTTTTCTGCAACTGCACACACTTGGTCTCAGGTCAATAGTTGCCAGGATATAGGAAAAACTTCTAAAACTAGAACCCAAAAAGCAACAGTTGCCGGGATTACACATTTAGACGTTCTAGTTATTAGTTGCAAGAAATGGAAAACATTATATCAACAAGGCTTAACACATGCTTTTGGCCAATTAATCACGCCACCAATCATAATGTCTCCAAGCTTCCCATCTTCATCAAATAATTCTGCATCTTTGTCATAAATTTCTTTGACGATTACACTGTAGACATCTTCCATCGGTGGATCAGCAGTGTTGAAATTACCGAAAGCGATGATTCTTCTTTTGAAGTTTCTTATGAAACATGAGCTAGCAGGGAAGTTGGATACAACACATGCTTTTGGCCAAGTAATCACGCCACCGATCAGAATATCTCCAAGCTTCCCATCTTGATCAAATAATTCTGCGTTTCTGTCAAATATTTCTTCGATAATCAAACTATGGACATTTTCCATTGGTGGATCAGCAGTGTTGATACTACCTAAAGCAATGGTTTTTCCTTTGAAGTTCTTTATAAAACATGAACTGGCAGGCAAGCTGGACGCAGGAGGTGCCAAACGTGAAAGAACAGGCGAGTTGGACCCATTAGGTGCCAAACGTGTACGGACAGGCAAGTTGGACAAATCAGGTGCCAAGCGTGAACGACCAGGCAAGTTGGACGTGCCAGGTGCCTACATCCATCAAACAAAGAGTGTACATTCAGCAACACAAAATACAGAAAAGCATATGCTAACATATATATATGCAGAGAGGTGAGTGAAACCGAAACAAATCATTGGTTACTTTGAACTTCTTATTTCGTGGTTTCAACAGAGGTTCAACTTATCCTATTGCAGGTATACGAAGTTAACCAATAACTAGAGCAAACAATCACAACAGCAATCTTGAAATTAAAAAATGAACAAGGTAAGTCAGTAATCAATTTTTAATCTCTATATATGCTACTGTGGAGTGTGAGGTGTAGAACTTTGAAACAGTTACATATTAGAATGACATACTAAATGGTGCAGAGTGATTTACATTTCAACTTAGGATGACAAGAGTCGTTTCTACTTTCTATTGCAGAACTGAATTCTGAATGTAAATTCAATTTGTAAGAATCATATAAATTTTTACCTGAGACGCAGATTGATTTGATGGTCTACAAGTACGATTTTGTGTGTGTGGCGCAGATAGATTTGATGGTGTAAAAGTATGATTTTGTGTGGGTAATTCATAGTGTGCTCGGAGTAAATGGATGTCAGACGCAGATTGATTTGATGGTGTAGAAGCATGAGCTGGTGTGGATAGTCCAAAGTGTGTTCGGAGTGAATGGACATCAGACGCAGATAGAGTATACGGTGGAGTAGTATAATCTTGTGCAGGTAATTCATCACGTGTTTGGAGCGTAGAAGTATGATTTGGCGTGGGTAATCCATACTGTGTTCGGAGTAAATGGATATCAGACTGCAGACTCTTGTTTTCTTGCTGTACTTTGCGAAGAGTCTCAACACTTGCCGCCGAAGCACGTACCTTAGTAATCGAAACACCTCCTCCCATGCCTAATACAACACCTCTTGTATCACGTCCACATACCTAAGAAAGAAAGAAAGAGTCGTATTTCACCAGTAAAGAAAATTGAAGAGTACAAAAGATACACTTAAGTTTTTTGTTTCACTAACCAATGTGACAGCATCGTTGCCAATGTCTTTTTGACCGTCTGGATTAGCTTCTACAAGCTCTTTAATTAATCTCTGCAAGGACAAAGTCATTTAGAACCATACCTACATAAACTAGGAAGTAATACTCTAACAGTATGACAAAGGAGATGATTAAGCTTACCATTTTAATATCTGAGATTGAAGACGATTCAGGATCATTTATTTTCTTGGAAATATGGGTGTCAAGAAATATCGCAGCTCTGGTAACTTCACCAGTTGGACTCTCTTTTTCCTACATGAGATGACACAAAATGCATTTTATAAAAGGAACACAAGATTTTATAAAAACCTGTAAGTAAATGACACAAATTTTTACCAAGTCATATATTTTGCGATGAATTCCTTTCCTGCCACATGAATGTAAAAATTCAAGACCTTCTCTAGCTTTTTTACCAATTGCACGACGTTTCCTATCCTCATCAGTATTGCAGAAATCAACAAAACTCTCCCAATCTTCTCTCTTTTTGATCATACGTTTTGGCATATTTCTTTTCCTCTCAGCAATGGTCTCATGTTTATCCAACTCCACTCGCAGCTGACGCTTCCAATTTTTATAAGCTTTGTTAGCCCTTAACAAAACACTAGGCTTATAAATTTCAGGTACGACATACTTCATCTGCAAAGACAATGTCCATATCATGTACTGATTATAAAGACTTTAAGACAACAAAAGTAAACTGAAATTCACTCACAACAATATCTTTCCATATATTCTCTTTCATGCTGTTTGGAACTTTTGTCCAAGACTCAATCGCAGGAGGACAGTGCACTCGTACTATCCTACCAATATCCGTTGCAAATACTTCTGACCCAACATCACAAGGCCGCCCATATTTGTCGAATATAACCAATTTACGCATACCTATTAAATGAAGTGTACAGAACATGAAAATATACTTCAACATACAAGTAAATGACTAGTTACCAAGTTACAGTATGCAAGTACTCACCTGATGGCATAGAAGTGCTTCCTTGGCCATTATCGGTGCAGTTTGCATTATTAGACTCGCTATGAGGGTCAGTTACTTGTCTTTGGACCATATCCCGTTTCCTTTTCCTTGACGAACCTGCAACTTTGTCAGAGTTGGTGGGTAACAATTGGTCTTCCACAAATTGCATGTTAACCCTTTCATTCGCGCCAAGCATGTCAGCATTTTCATCAGATTTGGTGGGTAACGATTGGTCTTCTGCAAATTGCATTTCCCCGTTTCCATCCCCATATAGTATGTCAGCATCTTCATCTCGTGCATCTCTCCCAGTATCAAGCGTGCCAGCATCTTCATCTCTAGCATCGCTCCAAGAATCAACCCTGTCGGTATCTTCATCTCTAATATCACCCCCAGCATCAGGCATGTCATCAATGAGTCTTTCGTCCACTGGATCGGTCGCAATCTCGTTTTCCCTAATGCCATTTACAAATGCAGAAGATGGTTTAGTTGTTGACAACCTCTTCTTCTTGAGAGCAACCGCTTTGACACTTGCATCCGCCGCAATGCTCACAATTTCGTTTGCCCAACTGCCATTGACGCTTGCAGAAGATGATTTTGTTGTTGACAGCTTCTTCTTCTGCTTCTGCTGAGCTTCTTGAAGTTCCAGTCTCTTCGACCTCATATTTCAATTTTAAGCAGCTGAAAACAAAAAATATACTAAAACATTTGACATCCAATCAAAACCCAAACAGAAGTGTCTGAATTTATAGCAAACCCCCAATTTTTATACCCTAATTTCATTTTAAAAGGAAGAATAACTCAAAATAAATTTACAGCAAAACTCCAAATTCTAAGTTCAGACACCATTAGAACACCAAATTTCTAGAGAAGAAGTAAGGTTATAAATGATTTACCTGATACTGTGTTCTTCAACTACAGTGATTCTTCCAATTCCAGCAATTTAATTTCTAGGGTTTGTATTTGGAGAAAACCCAAATCCCCAATTTGAAGCGAAGGAAAAAACGTTGATAAAAGGCGGAATGTTGTATTGTTTTAGTCTGAAATTTCTGTTATTTCAGAAAAAACGACTTCATTTTTCTATTGGATTTGATTTTGTTCCGTAAACCACCGATGTGTGACGGAGTAGACGAGTTGCAGTCTCAAAATGAGTAAATTTTGGGTCTCAATATTCAAAGAGATGTGAGGTGGTGGTTTTTATGTGGTGTGTTTTGTTTTTCTTTGAACCTGCTTCGAGATCCGAATCCGCTAAGGCAGCATCTAATCTAATCAGTGCCGGATGCAGTCCAGTTGCATACCCTATCCGACTCAAGCCTACATTTTCACAGACTTTGGACTTCCAAGCTCATTTTTGCAATTTTAGACCCCCTGATAGTGATCTGATTCTTCTAGAATGATTTTCTAGGGACCATGGCTTTTTTGAGGGGAGTATGATTTTATTAGGCCACCTTCCCTATAGTTATAAGGGGTGCCCTAAAATGTTGAAATGACTAACTTATCCTTAATCTAATTTAATTTAAAACCAACCTAATAACCACCTATATATAATCACCACCTCCTCCCACCATCACCTCCGATTATCACCATCACCAACCACCGATTACCACCACCACCACCACCGCCCACCACCGCCGATTACCACCACCACCACCTCCGATTATCACCACCACCAACCACCGATTACCACCACCTCCTCCTTCCACCACCACCGCCACCGCCTATTTAAGAAATGTAACAACATCAATGCAATCACAATTAAGTTCGGTTACATAATAATTTTATCGAGTATAAAAGACGCCAGTCGCAACCTGATTCTTCCATGGGACCACTCCGGATGTATTTTCCAACAAACCCTTCACTTTAATTTGATTTTGATTGCTTCAATCGAATAGAAATCATCAAAATAAGGTTTTAATAGGAGTTACATAGCCATGTTCGGTTAGGCCGATTTTCCAAAAAACCCTAGTTTACTAACCGAACTTCTTGAAAATGAAGAACACGAAGAACAGTTCGGTTGTATTGGATTTAAAACTAAGTCACCGAACTCTCTGTTCGGTTGTTTCGCAAAAAAAAATTAAAACTACAAAGTAACCGAACTTAGCCAATAGACGCTGGAACTTCACATTTTTTTTGTTTGTTAAGTTCGGTAACTTCACAATTTTATCGCAGAAACCGAACTCAGAGTTCGGTTGGTTAGCTGTTAGGTTCAAGTTTGCGAAAGAACCGAACTTTGTAAACTTATATACTCTTATATTACGTAAAGTTCGGTTAGATCAAAAGTGCATGCAGTTTGCGAACCAACCGAACTTTGTACACCAAAGTTCGGTTAGTTGAGAACCAACCGAACATAACGTTGTAACTCCTAGAAATTCTATTATTTGAGAGTTCGGTAACCTGCGTGTTTGGAACAAGTAACCGAACTACACTTTCAGATGAGGTCGATTACTTGTTCATTTCACGGGGCAACCGAACTACAGCTTCAGATGAGTTCGGTTACTTGTTCTTCATATAAAGTAACCGAACTGTTCAAAATCCAGTTCAAATCCGGATCATTTTGAAGATTAACAAATATTCTAGGAGACGATGGAAATGAAGAATCAGATGAGTTTTCATCATTTGAATACTCAAATTTAGTGAATTGGAAAAAAATAATTATTTTCCATGTTTTTGTCCTTCATCTTCTCTAACTCTACTCTCTCAATAATTCTACTCAACTAATAGTAAACCCATCTTTTAATTTAATCTCACTAATTGTTTTTAACTAAATCATTCACTAATCATAACCTAAAATTAATTAAGAGGGTAGATTAGGTATTAAATAAATAACTAGATATGGGATGACCTAAAATTACTTCTAATGCTTTTACCCAAAATAAAACCATGGTCCCCAAAAAATCGTTCTTCTTCTAAATAGAAGTCGGATGTCAAATTTTTTTAATGTCCAGCTCATCTCATAGTGTCATAGAATTGTCGGGATGTCATTAGTCAGACATAGGGTTGTTTTAACGTTTTTGTGTTTTCAAAGCGAACTTAAAATATGAGCCTTTTTATATGTTATTATTATGTCACAACTTATGTTAGAGTTTTGGTTTATGGGGAAATAGGTCGTTCTTCTTTTTTTATTTACTTATTATTTCTTTGAGTTTTTGGTTATACTCTGGGTTTAGTTTTTTGATTTCACATAAAATTCCCCAAAACTCGATAAAATGGTGGGAATATTTATAAAGTACCCCCATTTGAAAAGTACCCGCCAAAAGTGCCTTTGTCTTTTACAAATTTTACCAAGTACCCTTCTGTGTGACCGTTTTTTTCTTCATATAACAACTTTCATCCAGTTAAATGCTAGGTGGAAGTTATATCACTTATTGAAAGTCCTATATACCCCTGAACACATCTCCTTGGTAGGGAGGGTAAGTGATTCGACGATCCTGAAAGCGGGTGTAATGATCCTGAACCAGGCTTGAGGAATCTGAAAGTGGTGTAAAGACCCTGAACCGGTCTCGACTAACTTGAAAAATGTTGTAGAAGATTCTCCACCAATCAAAAACACCAAGACACTTGGTAATGATGAACCTTTTTGGGGAATGATGAAACGAACCTGAAAATGATGACACGATCTTGAACCGAGCTCGACAAGCTATAAATATGATGTAGAAGGTCAACATACTAACAGGTAAAGGGTAAATAAGTAAATTTTATAAAAAAGTATACTAGTATTGACTAACTGGGATGAAAAACTAAACTGTGAGGGAACTTTAGAAAATTTTTAAAAAAACGGGGGTATTAATAAAAAACGAGGTTAAAAAAACGTATATTTTTCAAATTATCACTAAAGTGATTTATCAACAGTTTCTCCTTCCATCCGGTTTAGATGAAGGTTTTAGGTTTTTTACAAGTCTCGTAATAATTACTTGAAGGCTTTTTCCTATTTTTCTCAATAATTAACTGATTTGTCCCTGCATTGGAAGCTCCTCATTCGGTCCCAGTTTAGATGAAGGTTTTAGGTTCTTAGAGCAAGTCCAATGGGACATAATAAATTTGAAAATATGCTTGTACAGGTGGATGGCCAAACTGAGTTTTGGGAAGTGGGGAGAGGGTTTCTTAAATCCAAATAAGCCGGACGGCTCAGTTGGAGACGAGCGGCTTTTATTGGGCCGAGACTCGGTGCCCTGTGAATCGAGGATCAGAGCACATTGAGCCGGCCATCTCCAATTGAGCCGTCCGGCTTATTTGGATTTAAGAAACCCTCTCCCCACTTCCCAAAACTCAGTTTGGCCATCCACCTGTACAAGCATATTGTACCCTATATATATCCAACCCATTTAAACATACAACTCACACCAAAATTCAATTTTCTCTTGAATTTTTTTCACTAATATTTCTTTTGAAATGTCTCATAAGGCAATTTCTCTTTTCTGTGAAGAAAAACTTGAGGATGTTCTGTGATCATTTCAACAAAAAATTGAAAATGGTAAAAAGGAAAGATCTATCCAAGTTTTAGAAGTTAATCCAACAAAATGTTTCGTTAATAAGAAAATATAAGCTTCAGTTTTGAAAGTTAACAACCAAAAATTCAACAACAAAGGAGAAACTTTTCAAGAGTGCGTTAAATAGAAGTTACGTCGGATAAAGAAAACCCGGAGGCCAAAGATTGTGATAGATTTTTATTGATGTACTTAATTGAGTTGTTATTATTGTCTAAGTTTATAATTTGTATAAGAAGTGGCAGTAATATTAGTTAATGAAAATATTTGGACTTAAGTTTTATATTAAGGGATTGGATTTATATTTAGACTCACATATATAGTAATTAATTTAATAACGACAACAATATCGCCAAAACACATCGAATCCGGCGACATTATCTCTACAGAGTTCATAGCATTCAAAATGCTTAAATTCTACTCCGTTTTCTTCAGTAAACTTGATTTGAGCGATAGTTTTATGAAAAAAAGAAACAACAAGTTACTTAAGATATTTTATGATGCAGTTTCTCAATGAGGACAAAAGTTTTAAGATATATACTCACCAGTTCTTGGTTGGACAATCGAGAACTACCACGGTGAACCGTCCATAAAACTTCTGTATAATGTTTGACATCATTAGTAATGAATGAAAATCTTAGTTCTAGGCACTTCTTGTTTCTTATGTATTGGTTCCGCAACGCTACAAACTTTTGCAACACTCTTTCCCAGAAATGATCATCGTTATCCCGAGTGCCCATATGATGTATCCAACATCGAACAAGAGTAACATCTTCTTTCATACTAAAGATAGGGAGGGCCGTTATGATGTAGTGAAGAATTGATTGAGATGGACCATTTTTTAGAATGCTGAAACAAGCTTCGTAAGGAAAAGGTTCGTCGTGAGCTTCTTCCCAATTATCCAGAGCTGTTTGGATCACTTCACCTTCGGTCACACCGACAAACTTTTCTTGATCAATTTCCCTTACACGATCAATGAATGGCGTGACATAACGATTAATTGAATGAAAGTGAAGACACAAACCACGAGCATCGCAGTTTTCGGGGTTCCCCGTTTGTGTGACGAACATTGTGAAAATCTTCTACCAAAAAGATGCGTCTGACATGTCTTGATCGCGCAAAAAATTTTCTCCCTTATGAAAAACGTAGGCTTTGCATATAGCTAAATCCTCTTCATGAGTAAATTTAGTACCACAGATTCAAACAAGCATTTTTTGAGATTTTTGTGCATTGGAGGTGTGGTTTTGGAGTTGAAATCGCAAAATTTATATGGAATGGAATGAAAGTCGTTGGTTGATACTAGCCGTTGTTGGCTCCACCAACGCCGATCGGCCAATTGTGAGACGAGAAAACGTCTCCATTGTAACGTTCATATTTATCCTTATATATATCATACATTTTCTCCAATATTTTCCAAACACAACCAAAAACATTCTCATCTGAAATCGTTTTCCCAATATTTTCTTAACATTCTTCATCGAACACAATGTTTTCCAAAAACAAAGGAAAACAAATATTATGTGTGGAAGCAAAAGAGGTTTTGTCAATTATGTTTCATGGATGCTCAGTCTCATGAAATTTCCTTGGATGTATTCCAAGTGTCCACAAGTTGGTTGTTCGACAAACATAATGGTCGTTGAATTAGAACTAGAAAATATCAGGTATTTGCAATGTCAAGATCGTAACTGACGTGCAGAACCACGAATGTTAGCTGATGTTATTAAGGAGCAAGAAGACCACAAGTTGGCATCATCTTGGAGAAACTTGAGGTTCAAAGTCAGGTTGAAGAAGCCACAACCCGATCATTATAGAGAAGTAGAGTTTACAAAAGAGATGATTAGTGAATGCTCGATCCCTAATTGAATTTTTTTTATGTATTTGCGCACCTCTACAGAAGAACACACATGAAAAACAATTATGGGAATGTCCTTCGTGTTTTAAGTTGGAGTGGGTTGTTTAAGTGTTTCACCATTGTAATGTTAACATCAACTTAATTAGTGGAAAACTCTATGTATTTGCACCACTCTTATGTTTATGTCAAACAACATTAGATTTCATTAAACGTTACATTAGTCTCACATTAACTTCGATTAAACATTAATTACATTAGACTTAACTACTACTAAATCATAGGAAGTAAGGAGTAAAACATCCTCATTCATGGAGCGGCTGGAGGAACGACTTGTGGTGCGGATGGAGGAGCATCTAGAGTGCATAAGGGGTTTAAACTGTGAAGAACTCTAAGGATGTTAGTACAAGCTAAGTACGGAAAAGGTCCCCTGTTAACTTGCTGTCACATCAATCCAACTCTTTGGATTAATTCATCTCCAGTTTCACCGTTAATCCTATTTTGGTTAACTTCTGTTACCATAGCAAGAAATTGCTGGACGACATGAGAAATTATTTGAAAACGATGATACAATTTGTTAATGTCACGGCCCCTCAGGTTCCCTGTTTCTGCAGAGAATATTGCAAAAACTTGTTGCCAGAAAGCCTCTTGCATAAAATTCATAACACCATGGATACTATTTCTTGTTCGAGTAACATAAGCTATGCAAATTGCTAAATATTCCTCTAAAGAATACCTAGAACCACGAACTCGCACAACCATTTTTTGAGATTAAATGATGAAGATTGAAGTGAACTTACGAAGGAAATGTAAGTGTAGAAGGTGGAGAAGTATTTTAGTGTTGAAATCAACTCAATTTATAAGGGGTAGGCGGTGGGGGGATTCATAGCCGTTGGATGTTCCTAGCCGTTGTCGGCTCAATATAAACCGACCGGCTCAAGATGGAACGACCCTCGATACTGTTTGAGACGATACTCCGCTTAATATACCCCGTTTGTCTCAGAAAACCGGTCGTCTCAGTGTAGTTGCAGGAAATCCTACAACACACCCCTTGTATTATCATGACTATGATTTCTAGATCTAAACTTATTTGATATGAAAATAAAGATAAAGATAATGAAAATAGAAAATAAGACACAAGATTTACGTGGTTCGATCAATGTGATCTACATCCACGGGATTAGGGATCTTCACTATGATTGTTTTTAAATACATATGAATTACAATTGAGACTCCATTAATGAGTATTTGGAGCTCTTGGTTGAAGAAGGAAGAAGAAGATAATAATACAAATTCTTCTCTCTCTCTCTACAAATGTGTCCTCCCTAAAGTGTCTCTCTCCTTTTTCTTTTTGATTATTATTCTTTCTTTCTCTTGCCTTTCTCTTTATATAGGATATTACATAGTGGATGACAACTCATATGTAGTGGATTACAACTCATATTATCTCAGGCTCTCACTACGTTCTCTCAGGCTCTTGCTACATTCTCGCGAGATCTTACTATTGTGCGATATTTGGATCCTACACTCAGTTTGAGCCGATCGAGTCTGTATGAGACGCCATGTACAAAACCTTCGAGTTGAGGGTTTGCTCATCCGTTTTAGTGGTTTGCTAGTCCCACTATAGGTGTATAATCACCAAACCAAGCTATTTGATGTGCCCATTGGAGTTGCTCTTACAAGTCTCATATTAATTACCTGAAGTTTTTCCTATTTTTTCCGATAATTTTCTAATTTGTCCCCACATTGGAATACTTCGAATATAATTTAAGCTCAACTTCCCAGACAAAAATGTTAAATAATTCATTAAATTCCAAATTCACACTACAATCTAGGAATTAAAATTATAAAATTAAAATTTCATGAAGTACCAATGAGGGTAGATTTAGAAAATTTATATTTCCTGTTTTTTTTCCTTAACCTACGTAAAAACACTTGTAGAAATTAACATATAGTCCCAAATATGTTGGGATTTGGACTCTCTAGTCCACCCCTAGCAGGCCTAATATTATAAGATCAAAATATCAAATTTTAAAACGAGTTAATCCTTTTTTAACGATTTAGTTCAAAACTGTATTTTTCTAATAGCGAAAATGTCCTTTATGTAAATGTCGTTCTATTTTCATTCTTGCGTTTCTCTGCTAACAAATCGAAAGACCATGGTATTTAGGGTTAAGCAATTTTACCTTCTTTTAGCACAATTATTCGAAATATTTCTGCGTACTTTAGTTGAAAACAACAACATATCGAGTTCATCGCAGTTTAAATCAACCGTATGTCTTTGATCGGTCTTTGGCAGGAATTAGGGATTCATTTTTCGTTTTTTATTCATCACATCATTCTTCTTTTGGTGATGAAAATTGGTGTTTCTTCGATGAGTTTTACAGTATTCCCAATTGTGTTCACGGTATTCATCCAAGATTTGGATTTTTTTTGTTATGGCTGAGATTCAGATTTGATTAGAAACGATAAATGGTTCTTTATCAGATCATAACAAGTTTGTTCTTCTCCGATTTGATTCTACAACATTGGTAATCTCTTTTCTTTTTCATTTTCATTTTCATTTTTTGAATCTTTCAAATCTGTCTTCTATAATCGATCCATGGAAACACTGTGAGAAACTTTTTATTCATTGGGTAAATTGATTTACTTACTCCATCAATCAAATTTAATCTCAGTTCATCTTCCTTTTTTTTAATTCCAGATCATTTTCACCTGAAAAATTCAAATTCATCTCCATATTTTGGGCTATCAATTTTACTTAGTTATGCATTTGCTAATTGGTATTAGTTAGATGCTTTGTCAATTTGAATACCGATGATGAATATTGATTGATACTACACTAATTACGTGTTTTCTTCTATCTATTTGTATTACACAATTGTCAAGTTTTATATTGATTACATACTGATGCAGGTCAAGAAAGCTTAAAAAAGAATCCAAATCACACACCAAACTCACCTTCTCAAGCACACATTAGTGCATAACAATTGGTTGCGAAAATGTTCCAAAGAATGCAAAAGAGATTTGTTGATGCTTGAATAAGTATGTCATATTTGACATCTAAGCAACTTGAAGTAAGTACTACCTTGTGCTAACATAGTTTCAGTCTGTATATAGAATTGATGACCCAATCTGTGTCGTGTTGATACTTGTGCATTACTATTTAAAAGCATGAATTGTTTCTTAAAGTATTTTCCATGCATGATTACGGAAGTAAGACTCAGGAAAACCAAGAATAATTAAAATAAAAAGAAAGAAATGGGAAAATAAGCTTCTTTTTGTGCATTCATGCACTAAATAAAGTGTAAGTCTATATAAAATGTGACTGCAGTTGATCATCCAACAAAAAATAAAAAATGAAAGAAAAGCAAAATTTTGGTGGGACAAAGAAATAGTCACATACTGTATACCGCATTCTGCGACTGAATGCACGTAGACGGTTTTGATGAAAGTCATAATCAACTAATGGTTGCTGAGTGACTATAGAAATGTGGTACATAGATTGAACTAGTTATAGCTAAGTTTTTTTTTTTTTGATCCCACTAATTAATAAGAAGATGAAACAAAATGATCATCTATATTTTCATTTTCTTTGTAAAGTTATTGTCATGTAAATGTTATTAAAGAGAAATACCAGTATGGCAGGGAGGTAGAGGACGATGGGATCAGTTCCTTGAAATCAAAAAAGAAATAATATTTGTAATTTGTCTATGAACTTCTCTTGTTTGATTAATTAATTTAGAAATTCCTTAATTTAGTGCCCTTAATTATCTAAGCCACGGTTAGTGGACAAAAGAGATTTTAGGATTGTATTTGTACATGACATATACATCATATCCTATGGAAGAAAAAAAATACAAAACAATAGGAGTTAATTTCTTTATTTTGTTTTCAATGCGATACACATTCGTTTTTCATTTTCTATAAGTATTGGTATGCTAACGTTTTTCTTAGATTTTGATGTGTATATATTAAGATTTACTATTGATGCTCGCTCAAAAAGCAAGCTAATGTTTTCATTTTAGAAGTGGTCGTAATATTCCCGTGGAAAATGTGATGTTTATTGTATTCCTAGCTAGCCTAAACTATTAGTTGTGTACTTTAATCTTATTGAATTTATTTATAGGAGCAAAATTGGTTGCTTCTACATTGTTTGTGTTTGTTTATTCTAGTTAAGTGTTAGGGGAGGCATTTTTATATTGTCCATTTTAGTTGAAGACCTTCTCTTGCTGATAAATTGCTGAACTGGTTGCTTCTACACTTTTAATGTGTACATGGTTGTACACTTGTTGATCATTGATGTGTACATAGTTTTACACCTGTTAATAGTTAATGTGCACATAATAGTACCATGCACAAAAAAAAGTACTTTCTATTCTTAGGATATTTTAACCTGTTTTTGAGCTAATATAAAGAAATTGGTTAAGTAGTCGGTGTATTAATTATGTTAGGTTCATTTGTTAGATTAGATATGCATGTAGCTATATCTTGTTCAATGGTAAAATATCCATTTTTCATGGTATTACTATATTTTGTTCCAATCAAATCAAGTCATGAAAGTGTTTTGGAAATTCACTTACAGGGCACTTTGGAGGAGAAAATCAAGCATCTGGAGAATGACAGAGAATCATTGGCCTTAAAGAAGGTAATCAGTTTCCATTGTTAGATGCTTTGTCTGTCCCATTCAAGCTCTTAAGGTACAACTTGAATTAATGGCCACAAAGAAGTTCAACATTAACATAGATGCTTCCTTGTCTTGATAGAACTTAGTGCAAGAAACGTTAACTAGACTGGATAGGTATACATGTTTTTGGTACACATGTATACATAGTTGTATACTTGTTGTTTGTTAATGTGCATATAGTTTTGCACATTTTAATTCTTTTTGAAGGTAAACATAGTTAATGGTGGTGTACATAGTTGTACACCATTACCCCGTCTCATGGATATATTATATGTTATGTGAGTATGAATGTTGGATTTACTAGGCTTTTGTGGATAAGTACGTAGTTGTACACCAGTGTAATTCTCATAAAAAAAATGACAGCATAAGGTTATGAAAACTTTGCGTGTGTACTTTTTTGCTTTACTAGTTTGTACACATTTTGTTTTTGCATTATTAATGTGTACATATTTGTACACTTGTTAATTATTTAGGTGTACATACTTGTACACATGTTATTCATTTTGAAGCCTAAGAAATTAAGGAAGGCACTTATGTGTACATTGTTGTACACATATTATGTTATTTAGGTGTACATAGTTGTACACTTGCATAACTATATGTTGATGTACGTGATCTTTGTAGTTAGTGTGTTGTAATACTATTCAAATGCATTATTTTCGGCTGTAACTAAGATTCACATTATCTTTACTTGGAAGCTTTGTGTTATCACTGGCTAATATTGATGAGAACGTTTTAATTGAAAGTTGTTTGGACAAGTAAGGATGTTGTAATTGTTCTTCAGCATCAAACTGAAAAGATATTTAATTGTTTTTTATTTCTTTCGATTCTCTTCCTTAGTTTTTCTTTAGTATATATATATATATATTTTTGTTATTAATAAACATCGAGCAAACAACTCGAATAAAGATAAAATAAAAATAACACAAGGAAAGGGTAATAATGTTTTGTGAAGTAGACTTCCGCTAAATGTTGGTGTTAATGTTGCGCCAGATTATGATCCTACACCTGCCAATTGAATCATTTACATACAAAAGAAACTATGCGAGTTCTCCGCACTGACAATGAGAGGTATGTTTTATAATTCCAATACGCTGGTCTCCTTGGTCTGATTTTAGTCAGTCTTACATAATGCTCAGTAGAATGATATTATGTAAACATAGTGATCTTCTTAAATGCAATAATGGATGTTTTTCTAGTAGTTCATCATTTGCAGAGTTGCTGATTTAGCTTGACACGGTCTCTTGGCATTCAGGTTACCATCCTTCTATAAGTGTACATATTGGTGCACCTGTAATACAAGTGTACATATTGGTGCACCTGTAACAAGATGAGTGCAGGTGGATTTCACTGCCATTTTCATCCTAGAAACAAGCCTATTTAGGAATTGAGATGGTGGATTTCACTGCCATTCTCATTCTAGAAACAAGACTATTTTATTTTTCTTTAACCAAACCCAAAATAAACATACATGTCATTTTTACTAAACTCTAAATAGCAAATATGCATGTCTTTGTGAAACAGATGAGTGCCTAGTTCTATAAGAGCTTGCAACTAGTATCACGTGCCTTTGTATTGTGAAATTGTTAAAATAGGTTTGGTTTCATTTGAATTTGTTTGTTCTGGGAACTAATCTGATTACCTTTATTTGTTATGATGAGGGAAGAAATATTTTAACTGGTTCAATGGGCTAAGATGTAAGAACTCATTTGGAACAAATCGAATTTTCCCATGATTAGACTGAGTAATTCGCGTGAAGGTGGCAGCACAGTTAGAGCTCCAGTTGTTTCTAGGGATGAACATGCTAAATTATCAGGTGCATCTGAGACGCTGGCAGCAGATATGCTTCCTACAGCTGATGATTTGTCTATGCACAAGGATGAGCCTGATTAGGATACACAAACGAGTGGATTTGCTTTCGTGGATGAGGCAATTGAAGATATTCGTCCAGGCAAGGTTTGTTCTTTCTTAGCCTGATCACTTACTCTTACCCAAAAATATTAGTGAAATTGTGAAGTGATGATACCCACAACTCTTTTTCTTTTCTTTTTTGAGCAGACAGTTGCACCATAGCTCGGAACTCGGTTTGATCTGGCATGATCAAGATGTCCATGATTTAATTCAATATTTCTAGGATTTTTGTAGATCTGTACATGTTTGTACATTAAGATTTTTAAAAAATGAAAATTATAGTCATATGGGTACTCTTTTTGTAGCTCTCGGAAAGAGCTTTCCAAATATATAAAATTTGCGGATTTTGGACGAACGGTTCCACAGATAAATTGATATTAATTTTTTTTTTATATTATTTAAAACTGATGATATCATCATGAGTCACTTTGGACTAAACTGTAAATATTTGAACTAAATTATAAACCAGAAAGTTATTTGTGTATTTTCCATAAGAAAAGACTAATTTGTGTGTTAGGACTAAATAGTATATTTGGATGGGATTTTGGACTAAACCGCATTTTCCCAAAACACCTAAACATTCGTCTGAACCGTGGCGGATGGAGTGCAATTTTAACTCATTAACTACTGTATGGAAGAAAAGAAAAATATAATTTTGGGCCCCTGCAAATGGGCCCTAAGTGGCCTATACTGCCTTTATGTTGTCCCAGAATTATTTTGTAACCATCCGCAATCAGGTTCCAGGGGGGATGTCCCAAGAACTCCCCTGGTTGCTGGACAAAGCACCACAGGTGCCTGATTCAGTTTGTCAGTTGAGGTTGTGCCTTTTTTCTTGTATAAATAAAAAAATTGGTCAGATGCAAGAAGTCAGATCCAAATGTAAGTCAGATTCAAAATATTCAAGACAACATTGTCAAAAACAACTACCATTTTTCTTTTCTTAGGCTACAACTAGGACTAGGCATCTAATATGGGTATATAATTTTGTGTTTAAGCTAACAAATATGTTGACCTTGAATAAAGTCAAGTCAGGAATCTAATTTTTACGCAAAATGACTTTCTCACCGTGTTACCATTTGCTTTTTTCCTAAAAGAAAAACTAACGCACTTAATGCATGAGACACCATAATTTATAGCTGGTCGGAGAAGATGCCGAACTTGAACAAGCAGGCGAGATGGACCCATCGAGTGCCAAACATGAACGAGCAGGCAAGTTGGACGCTCCAGGTGCCTACATCCACCAACAGTGTAATTCAATAACATAAAATAAGGAAGAGCATATGCTAACATGCAAAAATGCAGAGAGTTGAGTGAAAGTGAAACAAACCATGGGTTACTTTGCATTTCTTATTTAGTTGAGAGAGTTTTGGTGTCTTTTAAACAAGAGTTTCCAACTTTTCCCATTACAGGTATATGAAGTTAACCAATAACTCAGAGCAAACAATTTCACAACAGCAATCTTGTTATTATAAATTAACTATGACTATTTCTTCTAAATTCCAGACTGATTATTAACTGTTCTTTGAAAAGGTTGAGATATTAGATGATGCAGGGTGATTTACATTTCAATTTAGGATAACGAGGGTCATTTCTACTTTCTATTGTAGAACTGAATTGTGAATGTAAATTCAATTTGTAAGAATCATATAAATTTTACCTGAGCCGCAGATTGATTTGACGGCGTAGAAGTACAATTTTGTATGTTTGACGCAGATTTTTTTGATCGTCTAGAAGTACGTTAGGTATGTGGCGCAGATCGATTGTTTTGGACTCTTGCATCACGTCCATATACCTAAGAAAGACAGAGACGATAAAGGTATTTCACCAGTAGAGAAAATTGAAGTTCACAAAAGTTTTTGATATATTAAATTTTTTTGTTTCACTGACTAATGCCACAGCATCGTTGTCGACATCTTTTTGACCGTCTGAATTGGCTTCTACAAGCTCTTTAATATTCCAATGGTATGACAAAGGAAATAACTAAGCTTACCGTTTTAATATCTGAGATGGAGGATGATCCAGGATCATTTTCAGTCTTGGAACCATGGGTGTCAACAAACATCGCAGCTTTAAAATCTGTAAACAAATGATATAAAGTTCATACCAATTCGAATATTTTGCGATATATTCCTTTCCTGCCACAAGGGTGTAAAAATTCAAGAGATTCTCTATCTTTTTTTACCAGTTTTGCGACGATTCAAATCCTTGTTAGTACTGCAGAAATCAACAAAATTTTCCCAATCTTCTCTGTTTGTAATTAAATGGTACGGGATATTTATTTTTCTCGCAGTAATCGACTCATATTTATCCAACTCTACTCACAGCTGATGCCTCCATGTTCTCCAAGCTTTGTTAGCTTTTGAAAAAACATTAGGCTTGTGAATTCCAGATATGATATACCTAGCCTGCAAAGAAACTCTCCATAGTCCATATCATGTACTGAATCTAAGGATCATAAAAAATTTAAGATAACTCAAATAAATTGAATTCACTTACAACAACATCTTTCCATATATTGTCTTTCATGCTGAATGGAACTTTTTTCCAAGACTCAAATGCAGGACGACAATGTGCACGTACCATCCTTCCGATATCCGTTGCAAACTCTTCTGACTCAAAATCACAAGGCCGTCCATACTTGTCGAATATAATTGGGATACGGGTACCTAATAAACGAAGTGTACAAAACATTATAATACACTTGCATTCTAATATACAAAATAAAAAAAATTAGTTATTAAGCTAAAACATTGTAAGTACTTACTTGATGGCCTAGAAGTGCTGCCTTGGCCATTACCGTTTGCGTTGTTAGACCCACTGTGAGGGTCAGATACTTGTCTTTGGACTTCATCGTGTTTCCTTTTCCCTGACGAAGCTGCAACTTTCTCGGAGCTGAAGGGTAATGATTGTTCTTCCACAGTTTTATACTTACTGTTTCCATCCGCATCAAGTATGCCAGCACCTTCATTAGAGTCGGTGGGTAATGTTTGGTCTTCCACAATTAGCACGTCGCTGTCTCCATCCGCATCAAGTATGCCAGCATCTTCATCTCTATTACAGCGCCCAGCATCAAGCATGTCAGGGAAGGGGTGAGTCGTTCATCCAGTAGATCAGTCACAATTTCGTTTTCCCTACTGCCATTGACAGATGCAGAACATGGTTTTGTAGTTACAGACCTCTGCTTAGATAGAGCAACAGCATTGAATCTTTCAACCACCACATCAGTCAGAATTTCTTTTGCCCTCTGGCCATCGAGTCTCTCATCCACTGCATCGGTCACAAATTCATTTGCCCTTCTGCCATTGTTGACAGACGCAGAGCGCGGTTTTGTTGTCGACGGCATCTGGTTCTTGAGAGCTTCTAGTCTTATCAACCTCGAATTCAATGTTAAGCAGCTGTAAACAAAAATTATAGAACATTTGAAATAGGCATTTGACATAAAAATCAAAAACCCAAATACAAGTGTATAAATTTATAGCAAACCCGCAATTTGTATACACTAATTTCATTAAAACAGAAAAAATCCCAAATGAATTTGGACAGCAAACCCCCAATTTCTAAGTTCAGATACCATTAGAAGACCAAATTTGTACAGAAGTAGACCAAATTTCTAAGTTTAAAAACTACTTACCTGATACTGTTAAGGGTTTAGCAGAAGTTTTTCCACTACAGTGAGTGATTCTTTCAATTCTGATTTTCAGTTTTCTAGGGTTTGTATTTTCAGAAACCCCAAATCGCCAATTTGAAGCGAAAGACGGAGAAAAACCATTTTCTGATTTTCTTTTTCTTTTTTCTTACTAATTTTATTGGGAAGGAGTAGGGACGCACATGGGTCGGTTTGGGTCGGGTTTGGCCTCACCCACCACCCAATCCACTAATGGTGGATAGCAGAAGTTGTCACCCACAATCAACCCAACATAACAATGGGTCGATTTTCACCCGACCCACATTACAATGAGTTGGGTCGGGTGGGTAGTGGGTTACCCACCATAAAATACACATTACAGTTACATTGCATCAAAAAAAAAGTTACAGACTTACCTAAGACTCTTACAGATGATAATTAAAGAACTGACCCCAAGTCAAGTGTAAACAAATGATAATTATAATCCAGAGAAGTAAGAAGTTGGTGCAAAGTTGCACAGTGCATACAAATTACAAGAAATGAGTTCAATTGTTCGAAGCTCAAAAGATAAAAGACTATTCAAGGAAGTGATTGAAAAAGTGAAGACTGAAGTGAAGTTAGCGATTTAGGTTTAGGCATTATATATCACTACTTCAATGGCTGTGATTCATCTAGGATAGGTAATCTAAGGGTTAATATTAACTAAGAAATATTTAGGTGGGTAGGTGGGTTGGGTCAGAGAGGGAAGCTTTGACCCATAATCGACCCACAATACTATGGGTTTTGATGTTGTGACCCATAGTTGACCCGCTTCTAGGTGGGTTGGGTCGGGTGTGGGTAATTTCAGGCGGGTGTGGGTTGGGTCGGTGGGTTGAATCGGGTTTGTGCATCCCTAGAAAGGAGTAAACGAGGTCTCTCAGACGCAAGTGACTCGTTCATATCTGACCGATTATGATTATGTGCCCAACGAGTCAGGTACAAGATATATTTGACTCACATAGTTCCGAGTCAGATGTGTGAGCCGAATTAAATTTCAAGTTAGACATCATAAAAACAGAGTAAACAAAAATTTGACTGGCCCCGAATCGGATGCCGAGTGTAATTTAAATCGCCAGTCAGACGCAAATATCGCATGTGTTTGTTTTTTGCTGATTCGTTGTCTGAATTTGACTCGGCTCGAGTCAGATGTCAGACTTTTTTTTTATTGTGAAATAGATCTGACTGGGACCTATTTGATTCAGAGAATAAAATGCCCATAACTCATGGTACCAAGGCACTAATTCACATATTTCTGAGTCAGGTGAGTCAGTTCTGACTCAAAAAAACAAACATATTGAGTTAGATCCAGATGAGTCAGGTGATATCAGTCAGATCCAGACGAGTCAGATTCAGACGACTCAAATGAGTCAGGAAAAAATAAACGAGGTGTTAGTTTGCAGAACATTCACATGAAAATATGGTGCCAATAGTGATGCAATTGACGGGCATACAACTGAGAGTTCGTTTGGTGCGATTAAATCAGAGGTAATTGGAGGGTGCAAACAATCTTGGCTTAGAGAGATGAGCCTTAGCTTATTATGATTTTTTTGCTTCTTGTTCTGGTTTCAGGTTCATATTGGGATGAATCCAATCTTAGGATACCGCAGTTAAAGGAAGTAGTCAAAGGTTGCATTCAAATGTTGAGTGTTTCACAGAGACCCGATTATACAGTTGTTTGTGGGTGAAAACCGTTTCTGCTAATTTCGGCAATTTCATGTGTTGTGGGTGAGAAACGAGCTTAAACCCTAAATAATTTACTGCAATGGAGTACTTTATATTCGAGAGATCAATTTGTACAAATCCGGCCTAGACCAAGAAATGGCCGTTCCAGACTTGCTTCGGTCACAAAGTAAAGGAGAAGGGTTGGTTTTGGGGAGGGAAGCGAAGAAAGTGTTGAGACCAGAATAATTGATACTGGAAGAGTAGTTGTTTGACTTGTATCAGAAAGTGAAATCTAACAGATGGGAAAGCTAACAAGTGATTTCTGAGTATTGTATGCTCCTGACCAAAACTTGTCTTTTGGTGGAAATAGGTAAGACCTATTTATACAAGTCGTAACAAAACGTACTCTAGTCTCGTATGAGATGGAAACGGCTGAGTAAAGTGGAAGGAGGTGGTAACGGGTAACGCCTGGAATTGATGTTCCATAATGAAAGAAACGTTTCACCATTACTCCTTGTATTTACTATCTGACTCGTTCTTATGGCACTTTCTTATAAAAGGCATAGTGTACGCCGCACGCTGTAAACCGCCAAACCAATACCCTAATGAGCATCCCCCAGTTTGTGACATGTGTTGATGTCTCGAGTGTTTTCGTGAAAAACGTGTACCATGTTGCTACACGTGGCGTGGCCAAAGGATTTGGCGTTTGTAGCCAAGTTGGCGCCGTGACCAAAGAATAGGCGTCGTAGCCAGGTTGGTGCCGTGACCAAAGTGTTAGCATTGCAGCCAAGACATTTCCATGATTCGTTTGGTGGCAGGTTTGTACGGATGAGATCCACATCTCAGGAGGAAGGGTTGCCGTAGATCGTTGCAGCCCTTCGTTTGGCAACCAACAACATGATTTAGGGCCTACATGGTTTTGGCATAACGTAGGCGCGACCAAAATTAGGGTTTTGGTAAAACCGTGATGTTTGGCTTTGGGCCGCAAGTTGCCATGCGTTTGGTGGCGAACTTGGACGTCTGAGATCTGCATCTCAGATGGAAGGCTGGTCGTTGATTGTTGCAACCCTTCATTTGGCAGCCAGCGACATGGTATAGGGCCGACATGGCTTTGGCATAGTGTGGGCGCGGCAAAAATTAGGGTTTTGGTAAAACCGTGATGTTTGGCTTTGGGCCGCAAGTTGCCATGTGTTTGGTGGCGAAGTTAGACGGCTAAGATCTGTATCTCAGATGGAAGGGTGGTCGTTGATTGTTGCAACCCTTCGTTTGGCAGCCAACGACATGGTTTAGGGCCGGCATGGCTTTGGCATAATGTAGGCACGACCAAAATTAGGGTTTTGGTAAAACCGTGATGTTTGGCTTTGGGACGCAAGTTTCCATGCGTTTGGTGGCGAACTTGGACGGCTGAGATCTGCATCTCAGATGGAAGGGTGGCCTTTGATTGTTGCAACCCTTCGTTTAGCAGCCAGCGGCATGGTTTAGGGTCGGCATGGTTTTGGCATAGTGTAGGCGTGGCCAAAATTAGGGTTTGGTGCAAACCGTGATGTTTGGCCTTGGGCCGCAAGTTGCCATGCGTTTGGTGGCGAACTTGGACGGATGAGATACGCATCTCAGATGGAAGGGTGGCCAATGATTGTTGCAACCCTTCGTTTGGCAGCCATCGGCATGGTTTAAGGCCGGCATGGCTTTGGCATAGTGTAGGCGTGGCCAAAATTAGGTTTTGGTGCAAACCGTGATGTTTGGCCTTGGGCCGCAAGTTTCCATGCATTTGGTGGCGAACTTGGACGGATGAGATCCGCATCTCAGATGAAAGTGTGGTCGTTGATTGTTGCAACCCTTTGTTTGGCAGCCAATGACATGGTTTAGGGCCGTCATGGCTTTGGCATGAAGGCGTGGCTGGAATGGTTTTCCATTGGCACGGTGGTGCGTCTGGCATGCTGGCGTGCGTTGGCGCGGAGACGTGTCTATCATGGTTTTCCATTGGCACGGTGGTGTGGCTGTCCTGCTGGCGTGCCTTGGCGCCGAGACGTGGCTGACATGGTTTTCCATTGGTACGGTGGTGCGGCTTGCCTGCTGGCGTGCCTTAGCGCGGAGACGTGGCTGGCATGGTTTTCTATTGGCACGGTGGTATAAGAATTAGGGTTTGGCATATACGAAGGTGATGTCGGTCAATACTAAGGGTTCTGCTGTGGAAAATGACACTCATATATATAAAAATAATGTACCCTGGTAACTCTTACGTATGCATGTTGAATGATTCAATAAATGCGCTAGTGGTCATAGTGACGTCCTGTAAGATGTGTAGTTTTACGATTTTAACCCTAAGCTAAAAACCACCATGAACATTAAGTCCCCTGCTTAGCTCGGAACAGGAGCATTGTTGCGAGGTAAGCATAATATGGTGACAGACAAGGTCAAACTCGAAATGACAAGTCGTGAAAAGATGGTCGAGAAGACCCGGCAAACCTTTTTCGAGAGGTAAGGAGAGTTCGTGATTCTCGTGTTGGCGGCCTTGTGTGAATTCTACCCGGGGTGTTGTTGGCTAGACCGTGAAATGATAGAAGCGGTTGTTGGCAGAGATGAAGAACGTTAGCATCGGCTTGGAATGAGAGCCGCTAGCATCGATCGGCTTGGAATGAATCCGTTAGTGTTGGTCGGCTTGCGATTAAGCCGTTAGCGTAAGCTTGGCGTGGGCGCTGGCTTTGGCTCGGACGTTGGTTGTGCATGGAAGTTGGTTGGGCGCTGGCATGGTGCGGACTCTTGGCATGGTGCTAACTCAGCATGGCGTGGTATGGCATTGAGCGTTGGCATGCGCTTGGGCGTTGGCTTGGTGTGGCGTGGGTGCTGGCACGACATAGTGTGGGCGATGGCATTGCACGGTGTTGGCTTGGCGTGGCGTGGGTGCTGGCTTGATGCGGATGCGGACTGTTGGTGCCGTGAAGCTTGCCATTACTGTCCTGGTTGCCTCTTACCATGCGTACCTCAAATAGGAAATCCTTTCCTTATTCAAATTCCAAAAGTATCACGCCTATAAAAGGGGTTAACTCTCCTTTTTATCTCGTATATTTGTTTTCACGTCCTGGTGCTAGCGGCAGAGTGGTAGCAATAAAGCGAGCAAGCATATTCCAAGTATGTACTCCGGCGTTTCTCTTTCAATCTTTTTCTCTCTTTTTTGTTTATATTGGTGCAAACCCTAGACATAGGTGTATCTTCCATGAACTTGTAGAAATATCTCAGCGTGAACACCACGATAATGCTAGCCACCTTAGTTATTATGCAAAGTAGGCATGCACGGGCAGGTGACTGCCACCAATTCCTTTCCCACGAAAACCTAGTTCTTAGGGTTTCCTTCTTTTCCTTGGTGTGGCCGTGTGCATAACTTCTGTGGTGGGGGCGCATCCTCTTAGCTAGGTGCGTACTTTCCGCTGTAAGGTGCGGCTTTGGTAAGAGCAATCCTTCCGCGGCGAAGTAGGGCTTGCCAGTCTCCATTTCCTCGGCCATGCGCGTTATGACTTGTAACAAATCGGTTCGTGTCCAAAATGGATTCTTCATTGTCGGTAAAATAGTTTTCATGCACCTTGTAGTAACTATTCCTTGTTTTGTTCCATTATAGTTATCTTGATAGTGAAAGCAGTGCAAGAAAATTTTTTAGGATGTCACCTAAGAATACCCCTGTCGCAGTTTTGAAGAACCTTGGTAACTCTAAGCCAAATACGGATGATGAATTTTTTACGACGTCCGCCACAGCTAGGAGAAATCATCCTAAGTTCATGCCCGTCCTTCTGACTGGTTCAGAGGGTGAAGGAAACACCTGGTCGGTTCGACCGGTTGCGTAACACGTTTTTTCCTTTAGAGGCAAGAATATCCTGCTTCTTCTATTGACTTCAAAATCTGCCAGAGTCCGGTGCGTTCTTTCGATAAGTGGATGCAATTCATGATAAGTCAGGACTGTGTAAGAGCCAATTTGACCAAAGCGCAAATCATTGGTGCTATCACAGCTTCTGCAGTACTTCAAATTAGGAAAGATATCCCCAGTTTAGTTGCTTTCATCTCCCGATGGTGTCAAGATACTCACACGGCCATATGCATATGGGGTGAGATGACTGTCTCTTTGGAAAGTGTGGCCGTCTTACTGAACCTTCCCATAACAGGGAATCTTGATATTACCTTGTCCGAAGATGAAGAACAAATGCACGCTGCCATTTTTGCAAAGTCGAAAGGTTTTGTTCGGAAAGAAAACGAGGCGAGGTGTTTCTATAGTTGGTGGGTGTCTCAATGGTTCCCAGACGAGTTGGAGCCAGACCAAAAGAATAGTGTGCTTCACGTCACATCGTTCTTGGTTCTTTGGTTATCTAGGGACATTTTTGATGACGGCTCTGGTAAGAAGGAAATAAGACAGGGTCTTATCAAGTTCGCCATCAGGTTAGCAAAAGGTGTTGTTCTCCCCATTGGCAGCTTGTTTCTCGGTTCTCTGTACACACACTTGGATCACCTGGTTGCGGACATGCGTGCTTCAAATGGTTACATGAAAGTGGAATCGTACATCCACGTTGCTTTTCTCCAAGCGTGGTTGTGGGAGCATTTTGAGAAGTATGTTCCCAAACCGATGGTTTCTCTTCCCGAGTCTTGGGGTGGTTCTAGGATACTTCGCTGGGTGAACAGGCGCCCAAGATCCGGATCGATTCTGGTTAACTTCCTCGACAATTCCCACACGATCAACTTTCTTCCGTGGGCTCCGGTGCATGGCTCCATAGTTCAAATAAATACTTTTTCCTCCATTCCAAATACAGATTTGCTTTATGAAAAGAGTACGAGCGTTTGAGAGGTCGTGTTCATGCGAAGTTGTAGCCTGGTTTCATACCGTCTTTCTTTCGAGGATCTTGTCAGGAAATCTCCGACAATATTGACAGGGCGGCTCTTCGTATGGGATTTGGCCAAGGGGTCCCTCTCCCTCGTCAATCGGATGTTCCAGAAAACTTGTTGTCAGCCGCTCTTGATGCTAGTGCTCTTGCGCAGGGTATAAGTCTTCCCTTCATGACTTCGGCACGAAATCCGATAACAACTTCCAAGTATAAGATATTCTGGCAGGACGAGTTCCTTGACGTTTGTGGATTCGCGAATGACATAGTGAAGAATACCCGTGGTAAACCTTCTGCTGCAACTTTAGCAAGACACCCGTTGTTAAGGGATTCTTCTTCTACAAGCGAAAATCCTCTAGCCCGGGCGTGGACAGTTCCCAAGCGAAGGAGTGAAGGTCTAAAAGCCGTGCATATGGTTTCCAGTCGGATTCGACGGCTCTTCCGACTTTCAGTTCGTCTAATATACGGGTACGTATGATATTTCTTCCTGATTTTAGTTGGGTTGCGTATATCCTTTTCTGAGCGTCTGTCCTTATGTCTTGCCTAGGGTCTCAGCAGTGTGAACGCTTTCACCAAACTTGCAAGTAATCAGAAAACAACGGTTCTCGAGACTGAGGGCGGCGATGCTGATTCTGTCCATGGTGAAGGGGAATCCGAGAAGGAAGAAAGTTCAGAGTCCAGTGGTGGCGAGAATAGTCTTCTGACAACGGCGCCGAGTCTTCCTCTGGTGGGTCCGGAAGTGAATCGGTGAGTTGCCCGCATATTTTTTCTTTTTTCTTGTGAAAACTTGAAGTAGTAGACCACGTATTTTGTCTAGCAAGACTTACTCGGTTTTTCTTTTGGATCTCTTAACAAAAAATGGATCTTCGTGCTTGTCCGAGTTTTGTGGGAAGCGCCGCGGTGATTGTGGAAAAGTCCCCAGTAGTCCCTAAGTCATCTGATAATCTAGTCGTCGATCCCTGAGCGGCTCGTTTTCTTTTACCGTCTTAGAAGTCCCCGGTCATCCCTTGTCGTGTCATGACTGGTAACTGGGCCGCCTGGTAACTAAGTCGTTGATCCCTGGTCGGATCATTTTTCGCTATCATCCCGAGACCTGAGTCGAACGATGAGATCGAGAAATGAAAATTGACACTGTAACTGTGACGGACCAGAAAATTACGTCTTTGGCGCGTTGCCTCGCAAGCCGTAACTCCCCCGGTGCGCCATTGATGAAGCTACGATCCGGGCCTTAAGGCTGGGAAAATGCACATCCATTCACCCTTGCAAGCATGCTTGTGGAGCATGATGCAGCTAACTTAGCTTCCACACTGTTCCAGACGTCACCCTTGTCCACAGAAGGGTATAAGGCCATAAGGCCGTTGCCAAGAGGTCAAGACATAGAGCCTATGGACAATGCGTATTGCACGCATCACTGGATGTGCCTCAACGTAGGGAATTCATCACTGAATTTCCTATCTAGATGAGCAACTGTCAGTTCCCAAGTCATATCCAGACTTAAGGCATAAGCCGTGGACTTAGGCATAGGCCGCTCTAAGCCTATTGCCATTCTTTTACTCCGCTTTACCGACTCTTCGTAGCTTGATAGAAAGTATGAGCATCCACTTGCTAGCATGCAACATTCCTCATCAAGTCTGGATGCAATCATCTCTTGCATCGAGTTATCGAGCTTAGATGATATGAGGGGCCAACGTGCTGGACCGGCAATGCTGCAACTCATTGCGGCTTACTACGTACCCTTCCCTACTCTAAAGGGATCAAATACAGACCGTAATTCATCCTCGAAGGGACAGAAAATTAACCCAACTCGTTTTCTAGGCTATGGCCAAGCAATAATGGTAATGGCCTAGTCCGTATAGGCCGTTCCGTCAAATACATTCAAGTGATGCATCATCGAGTCCGTGGAATGACATAGTGATGCCTCAGCATCATATGCTCCATTCATAAGGCTACGCAACTTAGAATGAGCCTTAGGCTTCATTGATAGGGTTCTGGCTAAGATGTGAAGCTTACTTGGTACATGGTCCCATATGCACCTTCAACCAACTATCCCTCCCTATATATGTTAATTTGACATTTTTAGAACTCAAATTGGGGGAGGAAAAATCATTCATCAACTCCCCACTTTTACTATTCATGGACGTTGCCATGTATTTTCCTAAATAACCGGACGAGATGGTTGTACATTCAGTTCTGGCTCACATGCCAGTTCCTCTGCCCGACCAGGATGGCTGAACACTTCTTGGGCCAAACCCGATGAAGAGCCGTGATGGTTGTATTTCCGACTTTGGCCCATAGGCCATTCAAATGTCAACTCGTTGTTCAGCCAGGATGGCTATATTATAGCTTTGGCCTGTAGGCCACTCCTATGCCCAGCCATGTTGGCTGTCCACTGCCAACTCGATGTCCAGCCATGTTGGTTGTACATTTTCCACCCGATGTCCAGCCATGTTGGTTGTACATATTCAAGGCCGTCTACCCAACTGGCCTAATGCATCATTTGATGCTAGATTGGCTCTTGGCCAATGTAGCCTCCAACTAATGCCATATTGGCCTTAGCCAATATGCATACGCGATGTGCCTTACTTGGCACCGGATATTGGCCTGGGACAAATGCATCTCACATACAACGGAAGCTTTGGATGAAGCTTCATCTCGAGCAATGGCGCATCTTTTATCAAGCGTCATGATAAAAACACAGGGTGTTACAGTAATCGAAAGATCAATCTCCCACTGTGGTCGCCAATTGTTTGTGGGTGAAAACCGTTTCTGTTGATTTCGGTAATTTCGTGTGTTGTGGGTAAGAAACGAGTATAAACCCTAAATAATGTACTGCAAGGGAGTACTTTAGATTTGAGATATCAATCTGTACAAATCCGGCCTAAACCAAGAAATGGCCGTTCCAGACTTGCTTCGGTCACAAAGTGAAGGAGAAGGGTTGGTGTTGGGGAGGGAAGTGAAGAGAGTGTTGAGACCAGAATAGTTGATTCTGGAAGAGTAGTTGTTTGACTTGTATCAGAAAGTGAAAGCTAACAGATGAGAAATCTAACAAGTGATTTCTGAGTATTGTATGCTCCTGACCAAAACTTGTCGTTTGGTGGAAATAGGTAAGACCTATTTATACAAGTCGTAACAAAACGTACTCTGGTCTCGTAAGAAATGGAAACGGCTGAGTAAAGTGGAAGGAGGTGGTAACAGGTAACGTCTGGAATTGATGTTCCATAATGAAAGAAACGTTTCACCATTACTCCTTGTATTTACTAACCGACTCATTCTTATGACACTTTCTTGTAACGGGCGTAGTGTACGTCGCACGTTGTAAACCACCAAACCAATACCCTAATGAGCATCCCCCAGTTTGTGACATGTGTTGATGTCTCGAGTGTTTTCGTGGAAAACGTGTAGCATGTTGCTACATGTGGCGTGGCCAAAGGATTCAGCGTTTGTATCCAAGTTGGTGCCGTGACCAAAGAATAGGCGTCGTAGCCAGGTTGGTGCCATGACCATAGTGTTAGCGTTGCAGCCAAGACATTGCCATGAATCGTTTGGTGGCAGGTTTGTACAGATGAGATCCGCATCACAGGAGGAAGGGTAGCCGTAGATCGTTGCAGCCCTTCGTTTGGCAACCAGCAACATTGTTTAGGGCCGACATGGTTTTGGCATAATGTAGGCGCGGCCAAAATTAGGGTTTTGGTAAAACTGTGATGTTTGGCTTTGGGCCGCAATTTGCCATGCGTTTGGTGGAGAACCTTGGACGGCTGAGATCTGCATCTCAGATGTAAGGGTAACCGTTGATTGTTGCAACCTTTCGTTTGGCATCCAGCGGCATGGTTTAGGGCCGGCATGGCTTTGGCATAGTGTGGGCGCGGCCAAAATTAGGGTTTTGGTAAAATCGTGATGTTTGGTTTTGGGCCGCAAGTTGCCATGTGTTTGGTGGCGAACTTAGACGGCTGAGATCTGCATCTCAGATGGAAGGGTGGTCGTTGATTGTTGCAACCCTTCGTTTGGCAGCCAACGACATGGTTTAGGGCCGTCATGGCTTTGGCATAATGTAGGCGCGACCAAAATTAGGGTTTTGGTAAAACCGTGATGTTTGGCTTTGCGCCGCAAGTTGCTATGCGTTTGGTGGCGAACTTGGACGGCTGAGATCTGCATCTCAGATGGAAGGGTGGCCTTTGATTGTTGCAACCCTTCGTTTGGAAGCCAACGACATGGTTTAGAGCTGGCATGGCTTTGACATAGTGTAGGCGTGGCCACAATTAGGGTTTGGTGCAAACCGTGATGGTTTGCCTTGGGCCGCAAGTTTCCATGCGTTTGGTGGCGAACTTGGACGGCTGAGATACACATCTCAGATGGAAGAGTGGCCTTTGATTGTTGTTACCCTTCGTTTGGCAGCCAACGGCATGGTTTAGGGCCCGCATGGCTTTGGCATAGTGTAGGCGTGGCCAAAATTAGGGTTTGGTGCAAACCGTGATGTTTGGCATTGGGCCGCATGTTTCCATGCGTTTGGTGGAGAACTTGGACGAATGAGATCCACATCTCAGATGGAAGGGTGGCCGTTGATTGTTGCAACCCTTCGTTTGGCAGCCATCGACATGGTTTAGGGCCGTCATGGCTTTGGCATGAAGGCGTGGCTGGCATGGTTTTACATTGGCACGGTGGTGCGGCTGGCATGCTGGCGTGCCTTGGCGGGGATACGTGGATGGCATGGTTTTCCATTGGCATGGTGGTGCGGCTGTCCTGCTGGCGTGCCTTGGCGCGGAGACGTGGCTGGCATGGTTTGCCATTGGCACGGTGGTGCGGCTGGCCTGCTGGCGTGGCTTGGCGCAGAGACGTGGCTGACATGGTTTTCCATTGGCACGGTGGTGCGGCTGGCATGGTGGCGTGCCTTGGCGCAGAGACGTGGTTGGCATGGTTTGCCATTGGCACGGTGGCGCGGCTGGCATGCTGGCATGCCTTGGCGCGGAGATGTTGCTGGCATGGTTTGCCATCGGCACGGTGGTATGAGAATTAGGGTTTGACATATACGAAGGTGATGTCGGTCAATACTAATGGTTCTGTCGTGGAACATGACACACGTATATATATATATATAAAAAAAGGTACCCTGGTAATTCTTACGTAAGCATGTTGAATGATTCAATAAATGCGCTAGTGGTCATAGTGACGTCATGTCAGATGTGCAGTTTTACGATTTTAACCCTATGCTAAAAACCACCATCAACAACAGTATAACAACTATATGCAGTTCTTACTACCTCCAAAAAGTTACATTTAATACTCACCCTTTATGGGGGTACTATGATATTACCTGACTCATCTGGATCTGAAACTTTCTAGATCATCTAGATCCATATGTGAAGCATATTGTCTGGACACGACATTTTATGTAATTTATATATTTAATCGTATTACCATTTATTCTTCTTAAGCATCATCTTTTTGTGATTAACTATTCGATCTTTTTTATTTTTTTTTACTATTACTTATTCGAAAATCATCTTCTTATCATTTTAAATTTATCATTGTTATATTATTTGGTTATTATATTCGATCTATTACTTTTTTGTTGACATGGTATAGTGACATTATCTTCATATTTTAGAGCCATTTTATCTATAAAATCTAAACAACAATGAATTTGAAGGTAAGATTTTGGTGACATGTGCCTCGTATAAAAGTTTACATTCCTACCAAAAATAATAGTGTTCCGAAATAAGAAACTTCACCATCTAAAAATTTTAATTTCAACCGTTAATTTTTAACGGCTGATATTTAAAATCTTAGATTGTGGCTTTATACATTTCGGAATGCTCTCATTTTTGGTTGGAATGTAGGGACTTATAAGAAGAAGGCTATTATTGGGGCGTCACACTCCAATAGAGGGGCTTCACTTGGATTCTTAATGTCAAAAAAAGTGGTTGTGGGATATCCAAACACATATACAAAATGTCTAGATTACTCTTTAACTAGAAGTCATTTTACGTCCAGGTTTGGATTAATTTCAACCGTAGAATTTTATTTGCATGTAATTTTACGTCCAGGTTTGGATTAGTTTCAACCGTAGAAGCTCATTTTACGTCCAGGTTTCTTTTAATTCCAACCGTAGAATCCGGTTTTACGTCCAATTTTATTTTAATTCCAATCGTAGAAGTGATTTTGTGTCCAGGTTTGGATTATTTCCAACCGTAGAAGTGATTTTACGTCTATGTTTGGATTAATTCCAATCGTAGAATTTTATATGTATGTAGTTTTACGTCCAGGTTTGAATTAGTTTCAACCGTAGAAGCTCATTTTACGTTCAGGTTCCTTTTAATTCCAACCGTATAAGTGATTTTACATCTAGTTTTGGAATATTTCCAACCGTAGAAGTGATTTTACGTCTAGATTTGGATTATTTCCAACCGTAGAAGTTTATTTTACGGCCAATTTTTCTTCCCACAAAAACTTTGCCCCAGAATTCACCAAGTATACAACAAAATTCATGAATTTAATTTTTATCTAATTAAATTAAGTTAAAATTAACTAAATAAGGGTTATTTAGTCATTACAAAATTATTTGAGATAAGGGGTTTTTGATATTACTTATGGGTGACCCGTTTTTGTCATATTAGGTGACACCCCTCTAATGGAATGTGACGCCCCAATAATAGCCTTCTATAAGAAGAACATGTCACCAAAAATTTAGCTTCAAATTCATTGTAGGTGGGGCTCAGTAGAAAAAATGGCGCTAAAATGTGAAGATTAAGTCACTATAACCATGTCGACGGATCCTATTAGCCTTTTAATTTATTTCTTTTTGGAAAAAATGAAAAAATGACTGTATTTCTTCTTTTATAAATGAGGCAGTATTACATAGTCAGATGTTTTTTCATAATATCTATGGTATGTGTTTCTACTCTTCTTCTTGCACTTTCATGGTGTTCATTCAAAGTTCTTGGTTCGATTTCAGTGTGTTTCAGGAAAACTTTGTTTTTCTAGAACATCTAGATCAAGGGATTCCTTTTAAGGCGTCGTTTTTGAATTTCTGGAAAATCACTCCCTTTGATTGGAGCACATGTTCAAGAAAAAAAATTTCTATCAAAATGGTTGGATACTTTTCCAACAAAACAATTACACACTTTCCATTCCGGAAAGATGGTATTCGTGTGGTTCTCCGTTCCTTCTCTTATCTAATTACTGGTTGACATCTATTATTGACATCTAGAACGGGCCCCTAGCTCAGCTGGTCATCCCCGTTTCCCAAAGTTTAATGCGCTCCAGGAGGTCCCAGGTTCGAGTCCCCAATGGCGTAATATTGCAGGAATTAATATGGAAGGTAGTGTTAGTTTGCCGCCTTGTGACACAATCCCAGCCCCCCTCCCGCCGCTTCGGCTCCCTTGGCTAGGTTACCCATGAGGCTCGTTGATAGATTAGCACAGCAACCTGTTCAATTAATGTAATAATATGTCGTTGGAGCTTAGCTTGTTAGGCTTCCAACTAGTTTCTTGTAATAATATCCATCCAAAAAAAAAAAATAGTTGAAAAAGTAAATAAATAAATCAGGTGTATCCACATTATACACTCTGAGCGCACAAAAAAACACTGACCAAAAATAAGTATGCTTAGATAATATATGGCCCCACGGGCAGGGATGAAACGATTTTTTGGGGACCATGGTTTTATTTTGGGTAAAGACATTAGAAGTAATTCTAAGTCACCCCATATCTAGTTATTTATTTAATACCTAATCTACCCTCTTAATTAATTTAGGTTATGATTAGTGAAATGATTTAGTTAAAAAGAATAAGAAAGATTAAATTAAAATATGGGTTTATTATTAGTTGAGTAGAATTATTGTGATAGTAGAGTTAGAGAAGATGAAGGAGAAAAACATGGAACAAAAAATCCAATTCACCCCCTTTAAGTATTCAAGTGATGAAAACTCATCTGATTCTTCATCTCCATCCTCTCCTAGAATATTTGTTAATCTTCAAAATGATCCGGATTTGGCTTATTTCTTAGATGGTGATTGTATTCTTCCCCAAAATGAAACTCAAGATGAAAATGATGGATTTTATCAACCACAACCGGAGGAAGAGTATTTGGGTGAACAGGTATGCTCCAAACTTAGATAATATATGTTGAATTGGTAAAAACTTCCCCAAAAATGTAAATTTTTGAACTGGATTTTGCACAGTTCGGTTACATTATATGAAGAACATGTAACTGAACTGTTTTGAAGGTGTAGTTCGGTTTCCTTGTGAGATGAATAAGTAACCGAACTCATTTGAAGAAAAAAAAAACAACTCAAGAAAAAAAAATCGTGTTCCAGGATAGAGTTCGGTTACTCAATTATTTTTTCGAGAAAACCGAACTCCACATATATATGTAAATAGCCAAGAGTTCGGTTTGTCAAAGTTTTTTGCGAACAAACCGCACATACTGGAACAAGTTCGGTTATATGGGTATTAAACATATAGGGAAAAAAAGAACAGTTCGGTTATATGGCCAATTTTTTTTTTTTTTGTAATAAGGGTACAGTTCGGTTACATGGCAGTTTTAAACATTTATGCGAAACAACCGAACAAAGGTGCTAGAGTTCGGTAGTGTGGGTACTAGAAATTTTGGGAAAAATCAAACAATTCGGTTACATGGAGTTTTTTCCTATTTTTGGTAATATGACTATAGTTCGGTTACATGACAGTTCAACAATTTTTTTGCGAAACAACCGAACTCACGAGTTCGGTAACCTAGTTTTCAATCCTATAAAACCGAACTGTTCTTCGTGTTCTTCGTTTCATGGAGTTCGGTTAAGAAACTAGGGCAACAATAAAAGACGCTCTAACCGAACTAAACACTGTAACTTCAATTTGAACCCTATTTTGATGATTTCAAATCAATTGAATCGATGAAAATCAAATTAAAAGAAATGGGTTTCTCGGGAAATACCTGTGAATCGGTCCCATGGAATAATCAGGCTTCTTACTGCGTCTATTATACTGGATTATGGATTCACTTGGCTCTTCCACTTCTTTATGAATCTCAAAATCACTTGGCTGATTTGCTAAATGTCCTAATGGGGGACCTGTTCCTTGGAGTCTTTTGGTTTTCTTTCGAAGAACCATTCTTATAGTCGATTGATTAATCGACGATGAAAATTTTATGAATCGACGATTAATCGATGAAGACGATGTTGAAAGGAAGAAGAAGACTTTTTTTTTTCTTTGTGTGGCGGTAGGGTAGTCTGATTTTGGTTTTTGTTAATAGATTATATTATGTTTTTTTATATTTTGGTAGTTATTAATTTAGTTATAATCTCAATTAGGATTAGGGGGGCAAATTAATAATGTCTACACTTTAAGACATCCCTTATAAGTATAGGGTAGATGGTCTTATAAAACAATGGTCCCCTCAAAAAAAGGCTGGTCCCCAAAAAATCGTTCTACAATTATCCACCCAGCCCAGCTGGCTCCCAAGCCCAATTTGAATTATTATACGCAGCTCTGAACTATTTTTACTCATTGGCAACCCCTAAAATATGCGTCTTGCCCGTCAAAAAGACTGACATTATTCTGCATCAGACTTGACAAAAGATGTGCCAACAAAGTTCCTCTTCGACAGCTAAGTCTGTCGTATTTCTGAAAATCTTCTACTGCTCTTCCTGCATGCGCTTGGTCACTCTCCAGGCTGCAGTTGCTTAAAATTGTACTTTTCTTGTCCAGACAACATCCACTTCAAAAAAAGAACCTAAACATCACTACTTGCAAAGACTACACGTTCTGGTTAGTCACTAAAAATGAAGAACAATTATCGACAAGGCTTAACACATGCTTTTGGCCAATTAATCACGTCACCAATCATAATGTCTCCGAGCTTCCCATCTTCATCAAATAATTCTTCTGCCGTAGATTTCTTTGACGATTACACTGTAGACATCTTCTGTAGGTGGATCAGCAGCGCTGAAATTACCGAAAGCGATGATTCTTCTTTTAAAGTTTCTAATGAAGCATGAATTAGCAGGGAAGTTGGACTCAACACATGCTTTTGGCCAATTAATCACGCCACCGATCATAATATCTCCAAGCTTTCCATCTTGATCAAATAATTCTGCGGTTCTGTCAAATATTTCTTCGATAATCAAACTATGGACATTTTCCATTGGTGGATCAGCAGTGTTAATACTACCTAATGCAATGGTTCTTCCTTTGAAGTTTTTGATGAAACATGAACTAACAGCTAAGTTGGATGCAGGAGGTGCCAAAGATGAACAAGCAGGCAAGTTGGATGCAGGAGGTGTCAAACGTGAACGAGCAGGCAAGTTGGGCGAAGGAGGTGCCACACGTAAAGGAGCAGGCAAGTTAGGCGAAGGAGGTGCCACACGGGAACGAGCAGGCAAGTTGGGCGAAGGAGGTGCCACACGAGAACGAGCTGGCAAGTTGGGCACATCAGGTGCCAAACGTGAACGAGCAGGCAAGTTGGGCGCAGGAGGTGCCAAAGGTGAACGAGCAGGCAAGTTGGGCGAATGAGGTGCTACACGAGAACGATTAGGCAAGTTGGGCACATCAGGTGCCAAACGTGAACGAGCAGGCAAGTTGGACGCTTCAGGTGCCTACATCCATTAAACCAAGGGCATACACTCAGTAACAGAAAATACATAAAAGTATGCTAGCATGCTTAAACATGCAGAGATGAGTGAAAACGAAACAAATAGCTGGGTTAATTCAGACTTCTTATTCTGTGGTTTCAAAAGAGGTGCAATCAAGATAATGAGTTTTTCGTGTCTGTTAAACAAGAGTTTCCAAGTGTTCCCATCAGAGCTATACGAAATTTACCAATAACTCAGCAAACAATTTCACACAGCAATCTTGAAATTACAAATTAACTATGAAGATTACTTCCAAACATGAACGAGCAGGCAAGTTGGACACTTCAAGTGCCTACATCGATCAAACAATGAGTGTACATTCACTAACACAATATACACAAAAAGTGTGCTAACAAATGACTGGTTACTCTGCATTGGTGATGTCGAGGGAGGTGCAACTAGAAAATGAGTTTTGGTAAAACAAAAGTTTCCAACTGTTACCACATAGGAAACAGCAACTATGAAGATTACTTCTAATTTCTAGACTGATTATTAACTATTCAGTATACCACATACTAAGTCGCAAATCAATTATAAATCTCTATATAATTGACGGTGTAGGAGTTTGAAACAGTTGAGATATGAGAACGAACCACTGAATGGTGTAGAGTGTTTTAAGTTTCAAGTTAGTATAACACGTGTCGTTTCTACTTTCTAGAGCATAACTGGATTCTGAATGTACATTCAATTTGTAAGAATCACATGAATTTTTTTTACCTGATTTGATGGTGTAGAAGTATAATTTTGCATGCGTGACACAGATTGATTAGATGTTACAGAATTACAGTTTCGTATGGGGGACGCTGATGGTGCAGAAGTATGATTTGGTGTCCGTACTACCAACTGTCGGAGTAAATCAATATCAGACTGCAAACTCTTGTTTTCTTGTTGCACTTTGCGAAGAGTCTCAACACTTGCCGCGGAAGCAAGCACCTTAGCTCTCAAAACACCTCCCCCCATGCCTCTTACAACACCTTTACCATCAAGTCCACATACCTAAGAAAGAAAGAGTCATTTAAGGTATTTCACCAGAAGAGATTATTGATGTTTACAAAAGATATACTAGAGTTTTTTGTTTCACTAACCTGTGCGACAGCATCGTTATCAATATCTTTTTGACCGTTTGGATTAGCTTCTACAAGCTCTTTAATTAGTCTCTGCAGGGACAGAGTAATTCAGATACATACCTACATAAACTAAGAACTAATATTCCAATAGTATGACAAAGGAAATTACTAAACTTACCAGTTTAATATCTGAGATGGAGGACGATTCCGGATCATTTATATTCTTGGAAACATGGGTGTCAACAAATATAGCAGCTCTGTTAACTTCACCAGTTGGACTCTCTTTTTCCTACATAAGATAACAGAAAATGTCATTCAAAAGAAAAACAAAAGAGTCAATAACAATCGGTAAATAAATGATAAGAAGTTTTTTACCAGTTCGTATAATTTGCGATAAATTCCTTTCCTGCCACATGAGTGTAAAAATTCAAGATTTTCTCTAGCTTTTCTACCAGCTGCGCGATGTTTCTTATCCTCGTCAGTATTGCAGAAATCAACAAAACTTTCCCAATCTTCTCTGTTTGAAATCAAACGCCATGGCATATTTATTTGTTTCTCAGCAACCGTCTCATGTTTATCCATCTCTACTCGCAGCTGAGATTTCCATGTTTTATAGGATTTGCTAGCCCTTGACAAAACATTAGGCTTATAAATTTCAGGTACGACATACCTAGCCTGCAAAAAAAAATCTCCATATCATGTACTGGTCGTAAATATTTGAAGATAAATCAAACAAATTGAATACACTCACAATAATATTTATCCATATATTCTCTTTCATGCTGTCTGGAACTTTTCTCCAAGACTCAATCGCAGGACGACAAAATGCTCGTACTATCTTTCCAATATCCGTTGCAAATTCTTCTGACCCAACATCACAAGGCCGCCCATATTTGTCGAATGTAATTGGGATACGCCTATCTAGTAAATGAAGTGTACAAAACATTACAATGTACTAATATACCAACAAACAAAATAAACAACTAGTTATTAAGTTACAATACTTACCTAATGGAACAGAAGTGCTTCCTTGGCCATAACCGGTGAAATTTCCGTAGTTAGACTCGCTATGGGGATCAATTAGTTGCCTTTGGATCATTTGGTGTTTCCTTTTCCTTGATGAACCTGCAACATTCTCAGAGTTGGTAGGTAACAATTGGTCATCCATGATTTGCATGTGACCGTTTTCATCCGCATCAAGTATGTCAGCATCTTCATAAGAGTTGGCGGGTAACGGCTGGTCTTCTGCAAATTGCATGTCACCGTTTCCATCCGCATCAAGTATGTCATCGTCAGCATCTTCATCAGAGTTGGTGGGTAACCATTCATCGTCCGCTATTTGCTCGTCAGCATCTTGATCAGAGTCAGCAGCTACATCTCGTGCATCGCTCCCAGTATCAACCATGTCAGCATCTTCATCTCTAACATCGCCCCCAGTATCATGCATGTCATCAACAACGTTGGGCCTTTCATCCACAGCATTAGTCACAATTTCTTTTGCCCTCCGTCCATTGACGTACGAAACACGTGGTTTTACTGTTAACGACTTCTTCTTCTCAAGAGCAACAGCATTGAGTGTTTCACCTACTGCATCAGTCCCATTTTCTTTTCCCCTTCTGCCGTTCACGAATGCGGAACGTGATTTTGTTGCAGCTTCTCGAGAGCAATAGCATCGACTTCTTCCTCCCCTGCATCATCTTTTTCCCTCCCACCATCCAGTCCTTCATCCACTGCATCAGTCACAACTTCTTTTTCCCTTCTACCGTTGTTGACAGACCCAGAGCGTGTTTTTGTTGTTGATGACCTCAGGTTCCGAAGAGCTTCTTGCCCTTTTGCTGTTGACAGCTTCTTCTGCTTCTGCTGAGCTTCTTGCAGTTCCAGTCTTTTCGACCTCATATTCAATTATTAGCTGCTGAAATCCAAAATACACAAAAAATTGAGAAATCTACACACTACATACACTATATTCAATCAGAACCCAAACAACCCAAACAGAATTGTCTAAATTGGTAGCAAACCCCCAATTTGTATACCCTAATTTAATCTCAAAAGAAACAAAACCCAAACAGATTTGTCTAAATTTATAGCAAACCCCCAGTTGTTTTGTACCCTAATTTCATTACAAAAGAAGAAAAAAACCCAAATTAAAATTCACAGCAAACCCTCAATTTCTAAGTTCAGACACCATTAGAAGAACAAATTTCTACAGAAGAAGTAGGGTTTTAAGGTTACTTACCTGATACTGTTAAGGGTTTACCAGAAGTTCTTCTTCTACTACAGCGATTCTTTCAATTCCACTGATTTTTAGTTTTCTAGGGTTTTTATTCTGTGAAACCCCAAAATCCCCAATTGAACAAAGACGCAAAAGACAGCTGCAAAGGCTATTGCTAGTGATTTTTCTGATGCGCCCGTATTAGTTATTTATTTTGCCTAGTTTAATTGGGGCCCTAGAAAAACAATTAGGGGCCTCATCCATTTTATTTGCACCCCAAATTTTTCATGGGTGTATTCAAATTTTGCGAAAATACTATTTTACCCTTCACTAAAAATTAATCTTAAAAATCTATTAACCCTTAATCTTAAGTTCCAATTCATTTCTAGTTCTAAACAAAAAAATCAGTCCCTCCCTTCTCACCCTCTCGACTCTTCTCTTCTCCACCATTAACGACTTCAAGAAAAGAAAAAAAAAAAATTTCACCCGAAAAATTTCAATTACAGTAAAAGGGTCGTCAATTCGACAAGCCTAAACCCTAACGAGTTTTCATATGAATGTAGAGACCATAAAAAATCGTTAGGGTATATGATGATCAAGATAACGACCATATTTCTGGTTTTCATATTTTTTACCCTAGATTAGAGTCGTTAACATAATATAGAAACCTATGACGATCCTATATGAACGACCCTTTTTTAAACGTTAACGATCCCACGTGAAAAACAAACGGCTTCTCTGTCCCAAAAAATTTCAGAGTCGTCTTGGTATAAACACACAAAATAACGACTCTTTCTGACCCAAGTTAAGAGTCGTCAGGGTATATCGTATTATCCTGACGATTTTTCATAACCTGGAAAAGTTGCAGGTTTGAGTCATCATTTTTGGTGTCAATACATTGACGACTATATAGAGTCGTTGAGGTATACATCCCTCGACATTGACGACTCTTTCTCTGTGTTGTGACATATATCCAATCCATGAGAAAATTTAAGATAATCTTACCATCAACACAATCATCTTTGTTGCTTGAACCTTCCCAACATCATTTCCCCTACTTGAATTACTCATTTCTAAAATCCCTATTTTTTCCTCTAAAACCTCTTCTTCTTCTTCTCAACTCACAAAAAAAAAATTGATTCTAAAATCTGATTTTAATCTAACATAATCTAACCCCACTAATTAACTTAACTTGATCAAGTTTTAATACTAATCATTTAGAGGTAGTTTGGCCATTTAAAAATATTTTGATTAAGGGGTGACTCAAATTAGGTTTTAATGATCTTTTTTGTCCTCTAATGGGAGACCCCTAATTGTTTTTGGGGCCCAATTAAACTAGGTTATTTTGCTGTCGGTAATTTGGTGTCTTTGTTTTGGGCTTTTTTTTTTATTACACTGTCAGGGCCTGTTTTAGCATAATTTATATAGGAGGATTCCCGATTCTTTAAATAGGAGGATTCCGGGTTCTTTTGTTATTTATTTTCATCAAAGATTTACCGCGTGACCAAAATTTTGATTACGACCGGTAGTTTGAAATAACAACTTAAAATTCTTTAGATTATATAAGATCATTTTTGGAAAAGAAATACTGTCATTTTTTTTTTATTTTAACTGGATAATATGCTAAATTAAAAACGTAAAAATTATTATACAAGGCATGGTAGTGTGTCCTGAATTAGTTTGAATTTTTTTGGTGACCTAGAATTGTCTGTATGGTCTTAGTCTTTACAGAATTGTCTTTACTTATGATAGAATTGTTGTACGTTCTTAATCTTCTTAATAAATCTTCTGTTTTGATAAAAAAAAAAAGGGATTGAGAGAGAGTTAACATGAAGAACCACATTTAGCTATTTTCTTGAAAATTAACATTAAAACCAAAGATGAACTTTACATAGTCCTGCTCATAGACAGGAACGATTCCAGTAGAGAAGGTGGTTCTTGCCACCATTCTTGATTACAACGATTAGACCTAGCACGCTTGGCAAGCTCATCGGCTGCTTTATTATCCATGCATGTACAGATGCCTAAGAACGACAGCCTATTTTGGTTAGTTACCAAACTTAGACTTTATGCTAGCGATGACGGCCTCATCAACTTGGAAGTTCTTAGCTAAAATGTCATTTGGAATTGTTGGCTTAGAAGCAAAGAGGTTTAGAGGAACTGTCGCAAATCCGGGCAGTTGACTATTGAGAATAGCTAGTATGAAGGCCTTCTCCTGTCCGACGTTCTTTGCAAAGTGCACAAGCCCTCTAGGAATGATACCCAACTCTCCGGCTTTCATAACCTTTGAGTACACAACATTATTAGTAGTGATAAACCCAAATATTACTCCCCTTTCACGATAAAATTAGCTTCACTTGCTCGAGGGTGTGAATGAAGTGGAACAATTCCACCAATTGCGAGGTCGAGCCGGTTTATTTTGGAATAAGTGTTGATTTACTCCAATTAAAATGTTTTGGATTGGTGTTACGTAAGCAGTAGTACCATTCTTGTGGAACAAGGGATTGGTGGAAGTGTTGTAAGCAGTAGTACCACTCTTGTGGAAAAAGATGGATGGTTATGATGTATGTAAAAAACATCCATCTTCTTGTAATCCCATAACAACATCCATCAACAATGGTGTTGGGTGTCTAAAATCTTATTAGGAAACAACATTTTATTAGGAATCACTTGATATCTAAAATTTTGTACCAATGGTGCTGGGTGTCAAATTCATATCAGTATACATTTTATTTATTAGGGATGTGTTTCCCATAATTTCTTGAGGTTGTGTGCCTTTCATAGAAAATTAACGACATATTCTTGTGTAATCGCCGGCTGGATTATGCGAAAACACGGTCATTTTCACTTGGTACATATCAATATATACTGTGTTTTTGCTGGATACATATCAATACGTACTGTTTTTTCTGTCGGTACATATCAAATATGTACTGTTGTAAATTCTTGTTATCTTCAGTACATGTGTACGTGTACTGTTTTTTCATCTATGTAGAAATTTATTGGTTTCTTATTTTCTATTTTGACAAATTTACATGTAAATATTTAGCACACAGAGTGTGTCAACACATTCAATTGTTGTTTTGTGTATTTGAAGCATATTTGTATAAATATTCATCTCTGTCTCATATTTGTAGTGTTAAGGAAAATCAGTTTGGTTGAGTTTTATCCTTCATAATTCTTGAACAGTGATGGGTAACTCATAAATCTTATGGTAATGCATTAGCGCACTCAAGCATATGTACCGAGTTAGAATGAACTTTGTGTACATCCATTCCAATTACGTGAGTACTGTCCACCGTAAGTCAGTTATTTGAACCTTTTGTTTATATTTAACGTATTAGTACTATGTTTACAAGAGATTCCTGTCAAATCTCTTACAGAAATGGATGCGCTCAGCGGTGCAAGCTTGCTAGACTAATTGTAGTCACTAGGAGTAGGTGAGAGGCATAATAAAGCACTGAGCGAAGTTCCTTTTTTCCACTATCCAACAGTACATATGTGATATACTGAAAGTAATGTTTGTTGTGCATATACAATAGTATCCATTATTGTCTAAGATCCCTAAGTTTATAAATCTATTATGTTGTTTTTGTTTTGTCAATTGAGTACATGTTTTGATGTATCAGAATGGAAATGAACTATGCTTTTATTGGACTGCAGGGAAATGACTAAAAAATATGCAGAAGAAGGGGAGAGAATTGAGATAAAGGCACTATCTTTGCAAGGTTTTGGAACTACATCTCCATATTATATAGAGTACATATCATGTTCTGAAAATTCAGTACATATTTTGTTTTCCTCGGTACGTATGTATCTGTACTCTGATAACTAGTAGGTTTTAACTAAGTACATATCGATATGTACTAGGTTTTTACTTAGTACATATCAATAGGTTTTAACTAAAAAATTTAAATGCACTAAGGTTTTAGTACACATTGGTATGTAGTATGTACTATAGGATCATACATTGGATTCTGAGCATATAAATATGGTTAGCTTCTTTAATATATATGTTACACGCAGTGGATTTCACTCAATATGTATGAATATGTACTAGATTTTTGCTCAATGCCTCCGATCTGATAAAAGAAGAAATGGTCCCAAGCTGTTCATTATTCATTATTGTGTTCCATTTTTTTTGCAGATGCTGTTGAGGCAAATATTAAAGAGGGGACATCATCCCATTAGATTGCATAAAAGCTAAGGATATTTTGGATGGAGCTGACAAAGATTATAATGATCATGATGGAAATACAACTTGCTTTGCTACCGGTACAACAAGTGATCTCAAAGATGACCCATTCAATAATTCTTATATTCTTATGTTACATGTGTATATGTACTGTGATATCGACTAGGTTTTAACTAAGTACATATCATTATGTACTGGGTTTTTACTTAGTATATATCAATATGTACTAGGCTTTCCATTCTTATTTTCTTCAGTACATGTGTATATGTACTGCAATATTCTGTTTCCATTCTTGTGGTTTCTTTCTACCAATAAATATGCATACAAAATATTTAGATCCCCTTGATTGTGGTTTTAACTTTTCTTGTTAATTTTTGCTGACAGGTTCATGAGAAGTATGTTATCTGGGTTACTCACTATCCACACAAAAACATGGTTACCGCACACAGAACCTTGGTTTCCTTAGGGTTACTCACCATTTTCCTTGGTCTATTTAGACGGGGGTCGAGGGGGAAGCGCCCCCTCGTAAACAATGACAAATCGTTTATGGGAAAAAAATTGTTTGTATTTGAGTTTTATTACAAGTTCCTTTCATTTTTATATTTCCCAAAATCAATCTTCATCAGATTAAGTATTTTGTTGATGACATATCACACAAAGGGTAATGCGAAGAGCATAAGGCTTGTCAGCTGGCTCATCTGGCGTAATACTTACCTGACGTGTGTCATCAGCTGGAGAAACAGGTTCTACGTGCCAGTGAATTGCGCAACCACACTTGTCTTTGGCAGAGATAACTCCTGAATAGGGTAAACCAGATTATCACACTCAAAAAGAATAAGAAGGCTCATCTGTAGGAATTTCATGCTAGTTATTATTGGTGGCATTATATATTTCTTAACAAAATAGACTTGAGCATGTTGTACTTGTTGTGTTTCCAGGGAGGTTGTATTTTGTTAGTCGGCTCATCAGTTTTATTTCTTTTTTTCCAATAAGTGTAAAAATACACGTAACTTCTGAGTAAGAGTTGTTTAAAAACGATATTTTTTCCAGGGTCTGGTTAAGGCTTTCATATCAGGGATAATTTTACGCCTTTTTCTCCGCTTCCATGGTGCAAATTGTCTGCATTATCTTTTGTTTTATTAATGAAAAACTGCTTATCATTGTTAACAACACATAATTTATAGTATTACTGCCCTTTTTCTCTAAAAAAATTCTGAGTATAAGTTCCAATTTTCTTATTGTGCATCATCTTTCACAGTACATGCAAATATGTACTGCCCGTATTCAAGGCTTCTTACTCTTTTTCCAGTTTTCATACTGACAATATAGAACATCAATATAACTCTACATATAATAGTTAAGATAAAAAAACCAAAAAGAAAAAAGAAAAATATAAACAATGCAACATAATCCATCATTTAAATTATAAGATTTCAAATTTCCATACTAATATGTACTTCCAACTAAAACCTAACCCAATTACGTCGTACATACCAATACATATGAATATCCACTGTCAGTAATGTTGGCCTACTTTAAAGTCTTCATGTCTTGGATTTAAATTTATTTTTCTGATGACAAAAACAGTTCCGTTTGCATTGTACACACACCATAGTATTTGATGGCTCTGCATAACAGTGCTTGATGAAGGGTCATTGCTCTTTCCTGCGGTGAGTTTGCATATTCCCTTAAGTTGGAAATTCCCAACGCCTAATAAACAAGTCAAGATATGAAGAAACAAACTCATCATCTGCGGGGTCAATAAGTCTTGGAAGATAAACTGTGAGTACCTACAACATCCCAGATACGACATGTTCCACCACTTGATGACCTGTGCGAAAAAGAGAAACATCAACATATAAATTACAAAGCAACTTAGTATCAAACAAACAGTAATAACAGTACACATCAACAAGTACATATCAACAAATTGATAAGTTTATATCAATATCTAGTATCTACTGCTTCCACCCATTACATATCATTATCTAGTGGAGGATCAACGAGTACATAATGATATGTTCCTGTACCTAATACTAAGGTAATCCAGTATCTCAATACAATGATATGTTCCAGTACATATTTTTGCAAGGTAGTATAAGTTGATATGTACCTAATACTAATGTAATCCAGGTATTCAACAGTACATGTTGGTACGTACTACTGGTGGATTCTACTTGTATTTAAGCATAAAATATATATTGATATGTATTGCATCAACAAGTCCTTTTTTTCCTAAGTACATGTTGATATATACTCTAGGATCATGTCAGGCATAAACTACTGTACATATCGACATGTACATCACTAACGAATAAATTTTACCTAACGTACATATCGATATGTACTGTAGGATATATTCAAGAAGAACCATGCTAGGAGTTTATATGTACTGCATCAACTAATCACTCTTTCCCTAAGTACATATTATAAAAAAAAATACTCACCAAATCGAACTCCTAGCAATAGTTTTAACTTCTTCCATGAATCCTTGAAGATGCACAAACATTCTTGCATTCAGTATTTGTGATAGAACTATGATCAATAGCAAAATGAAGATTTAGTACAACATACATTCTGAAAACTGGCCACTGGAAGGAGAGAATCGTGTGACTGAACTATGGTCATTGATCCTATGCTGATTAATGACCTTTAGGCTTAACCAAGAATGTGAAAATTTGGTTTCATTTTAGGTACAGAACAGAGAATTTTTTCTTAAAGCTCCGAGAAAGCAAACTCATTCATATAAATGGAGACTTACATACCTTGCGATTCAGGTAATGATGACCTGTTCAGAAGATCTGAGGACCATCCATGTACACTAGCTGAACGCACCAGCTCCATATGGTCCTGATACGATTCTCCCCCACTAACACAACCCCCAACACCGCCAAAATGACTTCTATCAGGCAAACCATCAGCAGCCATGGCTCCAGACGAAAATGAAGAACCAGAAATCCAACAGAACATATCAAAATGTTCCTACTAGATATCCAATAGAACATATTGGATACATATCGATATTTTGAACATCAGTATAACTAACAATACATATCAACACGAACATCAGTATGACTGCCAATAAATATCGATACGTATTATTGAATATAACCATCAATACATATCCTAGTAAGTACTTTCAACAGTACATATTGATATGTACAATCGAATCGTACACAAGACACAACTCATATCAATATGTGTCGAAGGATATTAATATGTACTGTTTGATTTAATGCTTCTACTAAAAATCAAAAATCATACAGTACACATGTTAGATTGCATTACCTTGTTTTAGCAGAAACACCAGGTTTCTTTGATTTCGCCTTCTTAACAGATTCGTTGTTCTTCCTTGATTTGGTTTCACAAGTAGATTTCTTCTTCTGATTCTTTGACCCTGGTTGAGAATCAAGAGTACTTGTTTCTTTCAATATTTTTTAACCATTTACTTCGAGAATTTCAGATCACAATACTTCGAGAATTTCAGTAGGAAATCAGTTTAGTTTTGATTTCTTTTGTGATATGGTGCTTGTAGATCAAACAATTGTTGATATCTATTATATCCATTTTCAATTTGCAGGTTTCGCTGCAGGTGGCTTTTGTTCTTCGGTGCCCTAGAAATTTTCTCAATTTAGATTTTGTTTTTCGATATGACCTAGGTTTTGATTTAGTTTTTCGATCTGATTTGGTGGATTTTGTTTTCTCTGAAGAAGATTGAAAAACTAAAAAAGAATAGAAGATTGAAAAAGTGCAGGAGCAGCAAATGAAAACTGAAAATAATTAAGGTTCTTGTTTGTCGATGAAAACAAGAAGAAAACTGAACTGACGTGTGGTTTTTTTCTGCGTTTTTCTGCCTGTGACTCTAACACGCGTGTTGTTAAGGTTAGCTTTGTAATTTTAGCTTTTTCAAATGTTTTTTGGACCAGCTATTAAATATATTCTCCCGCTGGACTACAGATTAACCCGGGTCTGGTTTTTTGGACTAAACATGAAATTTCTCTATATGAAATGCCAAAAGTTAAACACTAGCTACTTTTGTAATAGCCCAAAATGAGCTAATTGTAAAGAGCTTTCTATATGCACTCTTTATGGTTGCACCTTTCTACCTCTATAAAGTTAAATGACTTTTCAGAAACGTATCCATGAAAAGGGAAACATACAAATTTGGGAAACTTATCATACTCCAGTACTCTCTTTCTTTACGGGCTGTTTTTATTTCGAAACATCTATATATATATTTAAACTCAAATTGGGTTAATTTTGGGTGGATTACCAATGAAATCACGATACCAAAGAAAAAAAATCGAATAAAGAATCTTGTGGCTTGTTGGTGGACAAGTGAACATGGACGAACCCATTAGCAAGTGGAAAAATAGATTTTTTTCTTGAAAAAAGGGATTTATATTAAAAAGTAGAAACTACACATGGTTGAGAAACGGAAGTGCAAGATATTGTCACCATCTTCCTGAATTGTTATGCCTTCTACAATATTTTGCAACGATATCAACTAAAACTAGAAATTCAGGATTCTTGCTCATATGCTTAACTTCAAGATAATTAAAATAGTTCAGAATAAAAAATGTTATTCTTTGCACATTCCACAATGATAAGGATGACGCAACATTCGGCGTTTTCATGATCTCTAGCTATGCCTGGGGTTGATTTGCATCCTCTGCAGTAGAGGTGTAAAACGTGCCGGCCCAGCACAGTCCGGCATACGAAGTCGCGTGTTTCACGTGTCATGGGTCGTGCTGGGCTGTGTCAACGATTTAAACGTGCCGTGCTGTGTCGTGCTAACACACGTGCTATATATAATTTGAGATCACTTAATGGTATGGAGCAATTGAATTTGAGCAGCTTGAAGTCGCATGACTACCATGTGATTATGGGGTACTTATTACCTTTTCTGCTTCAACATGCCTTTCTAGGATAGAAAGACTTGCGCATTGTGCTTCAACAAGTCAGTTTATATTTTGGAATTTTGTGCTCAAAGGTGGTTAGCAGAGAGTATCTGAACCAGGCTAAGTGGATGATTGCAGCGGCCATGTGTGTGCTCGAAAAGTATTTCCCGGCTGGATTTTTTGATATAAGCGTGAACAACATGGTTCATTTGGCTGATGAGGCCTTAGTTTGTGGACCTGTTAGGTATCGATGGATGTACCCATTTGAAAGGTGACTTGCTATTTTACCATTTTGTCCTCCTCTTCTTCTTCTTCGGCAATCCGATTGATTCTTTCTTGTTGTTTTTGTTGAACAATCGAATTTGAATTCTATTGGGAATTTGATTTCTTGCGAGGAGGCATGATTATAGATAGATTGGGGTAATCGACGATGAAGAACAATGGTGTGAACGATGAAGAAGATGAAGAAAAAAAATCAAAACCCTAACCTACGAGTGTGCCGACACAAATGAAGGAAATGAAGGATAACTGAATTTGGTTTTTGATTTTAAGGTTTAGATATTTATTTTGTGGCAAGGCTGGTATAGTCTTTTGATAATGTTTTTAATTAACCAAAGGGTATTTTAGTATTTTCGTCCCCAAATTCGATTGTTCAACACCCCTTAGCAGACACTATTGGTTGGGGGAAGTAATTTATATCCCCCAATTAGTTCAAGTATCTCCCAATCGCGCGTTCTTCTTATTCACGAGTGTTATTTCTTTTTTAATTTTTGATTTTTTTAAGATGATATTTAATAACCAGAAATATAAGTTTTTCTTTTAATAAACAAATAATCATAAAAATAAGTGCTTTAACAACTCACATAACTAGTACGAAAATATTCAATTTTGCATATTCAATCAGGCTGCTATGTGCTGGTGTCACTGTAGTATAGAGGTAAAGTATAAAAAATTTATTTTATGTGTCTCTTTTTACTCAAATGAATTATTAATTATTATTAAAAGAAATATTTTTAATAAAGATAAGTATCTCTACGTATTCCGTATCCTCATTTTTTGAAAAATTGATGAATCCCCATATCAGTGTCTCTGTTTCATGGATCATGGCATGCTTTAGCATGATTTATAAAGGAGCATACTTAAGTTTTTGTTATTTATTTTCATCAAATATTTACCACGTGATCCAAAATTTTGATTACGACTAGTAATTTGGGTAACTTAAAATTTTGTACAGTATATGAAATTGATAGTAGAAAGTATTATAAATGTAGTTGCAGGAAATCCTACACTACACCCCTCACAAGATTTCATTAACATTTAATTCATTTTTGGATTAACAATCTTAATTTTATTGATGAATCTTTGAGCAATCTTACAAGAAAAGATAAAGGAATCAAGAATAACCATTGCTCTAGATTTTCTCTCTCCTATTTACTTGCTTCTCACTCAGAAAAGATCTCCCCCTTTTCCTTTACAACTGAACGACTATTTATAGGGAATTACATAGTGGATGACAGCTAATCTGTCCTTTATTTTCGGATATGGCTTGCGACATTCTCGCAACCTTACAAATGTTAATCTCACAAACTCCCTAACTTTCGCAGGACCATCACATTTTTCTCATGATTTAGCTGACGTCGTTTATTATTTCGTTTCTGAAGTTGTTCTGCGACACTGTTGTGTTGCGTTGTTAATAATTTAGATGAGGCATTATTGCTGCGAGATTCTGATCCAACATCTTGCCTCTTCTCATATCTTCTCTGCGAAGTAGAGAACGATGTGAGAAATGCCGCAGCTGTCCATCTCTTCATATTCTGCATTTATCACATGTATCCTTTCTTCCATCTATTTCTTGACACGTCTTCTGTAACCACTACTTTTCAACCGCTCACGTCTTTTCGCATTAAAGGTGTTTATTTCTTCGAGTAAAAAAAATCTTCTTTATATATTCTTCTTACTCTTCTTTCCATTTTCTTTTTACTTTCTCTTCTCTTTTTACTCTCTCATCTCTGCAACTCTATTGTTCTTCCGTAAGTTATGCTACTGTAATTCTTCCCTCTTCAATCTTCTTACTTTTCATCCATTCCCATACTCTATATTCAGATATGCCTCCAAGCGGTCAAAAGCACGAGAAAACTTTTAAGGAAATCCAAAAAGATCTCGACGAGAGAGGTTTTACACTTTCTACCATTCCTGGTGAAAGTGCCAAATCAATTCATTTTATTAAACTTTTTTCTGATCAACACTGTGATGATCATATAATCATAGTTTCGCTGGGTCAAATTCTCGCAGGTCTCCCCATTCCTCTTTATGACCCTGACATTCCTTTATTTTATGAGATTCTCGCTCATCCAAACTTCTCGCGAGCTATCTTTCAATTAAGTGGGGACTGCATCCGTCTGATGCTGGAGTTCGCTAATCGTGGTGCTGGTAAAGGATCTCTTTACTCTAAAGAACTTAGGGATCCTAAATTCGCATACTTGGAGATAGGGCTGTCAATGGGTACCCATTACCCGGACCCGGAACCGGACCCGGTATATTTGGGTCCGGTTCCGGGTCCTAAAGTTGGACCCATTAGCTACTTAGGACCCGACGGGTAATTACCCGATTGGACCCGAATTTAAACGGGTCCAAACGGGTAATACCCGTTGGGTATCCGCGGGTATCGGGTACCCGTTTATTCATTCTTTTATTCATATTTTTAGCAAAATTACAAGTATTTTTGCTAGTTTTAGCTTTGATATTTTACTCATTTAAATTTTTTCTCTTACATTTAATCTTTATTTAGTACATTAATAAGAAATAATAATAATTTTTTATAAAAATTATTTAAATCCAAGACAAAAAGAGAAATATATTAAGTTTTTGAGGTTTTTTAAATAGTTTTATTAAGACCCAATGGGTACCCGGAACCGACGGGTACCCGGGTATTTAAACGGGTCCGGTTCTGGGTCCACAAGTTTAGGAACCGGACCCGGAACCGTTAGGAACCAGACCCGACCATTATAAGTAGGGTACGGGTCCGGGTCTAGTGATACCCGGGAGGACCCGGACCCGTTGACACCCCTACTTGGAGATAATCGCTGAAAAATACACAGTAGCGAGTTTCTTTGAGAATTATGAATTGATCTCCATGAAGAAAGAGAATACTCGCCGGGGTATTCGTTTGAAAAGGAAAGATAATATTGATGAAGGTAAAATACTCATGCAAGACATTGATTGGCACTCTGTTAAGAACACAACCCCTCGCCAATCCAAAGATGATAAATGGTACGTTTTTCCCTTGATGCTGAAAGGACCTTACATTGCTGGGTCAAATGTTCTTCCTGAGAATCTCGCTACTTATCAACCTTGGGTATTCTCTTGGCCCGAGAAGAAGAAAGAGGTATGTTTCTTCCAGTTTCTTCCACTTTACATTTCTTTATTCTTTTGTTCGTTGACTCGTGCAACATTCTACAGATCCGAAAACTGAAAGATAACTACCACAGGACTGGTAAGGCTAGTACCTTGTTAGGTCTTCGCTCATACACAGATGAGGTAAGAAATATTCTCTTATGATTTTAAACAATATATTGTTGCCTCTATTTCTTATTTCTATCTGTGTGTGAAGGTTATTGCTGAAATAGAAGAGCCTGCCAATGTTGCGAAGACTGGTGATAAAGGCAAAGGTGCTCTTCGCAGGGAAAAACCAACTGCTCCTCCTTCAAAGAAGAGAAAAATCCGTTCTTCCTCTCCTTCAAATACTCATTCTCATGAAAACTCCAAGAGTGATGAGGATGATGAGGATAATGATGACCTTGCTGCAAATGAAGATTCTCCATCTGAATATTCTATGGCTAAGCTCTCTGGCATCTTTTCTGATTCTTGGCAATGAATGGGAGATAGTCAACTCGCTAATACCTGCAAAACTCTCGCTACGATTTGCGATGTTCCTTTATTGGATGGTGATAATTCTCTTCGCGGAGTTTCTAGATCGGTGACTCCCAGCTTCCTGCATTCTCTTAATAGTCTGGTATGCTTTCGTCTTTTTACTTCTTCATTATTGTAACTAAAAATCTCTTTCTATTTTAATACTTTTTACATTTTCTCGCAGACTGGAAAAAATTCTTTCGTTGTTGCCTCAGATCTGAAGAGGAGACGCGAAATTCTTGAAAAGAAGAATCTTCAATTTCGTACAAAGAATGAGGAACTAGAAACTGAAGTCAAAGGTCTTCAGCAAGCTAATAATCAACTCTATGGTATGTTACTTTTCTCCTTTCCCTTCATTCGTTCATCCTGTTATTTTATCTTAGTTGATTGATCCTTTTTGCAGACATTTATGGTCTTTCTGATGAAGCTACCGTTCTTAGTTCATTTCCTAATGCCTTGGATAATGACATCCTTCTTGAACATCTTAATAAATCTTTAAATAGTTTCTCAAATGATAAAATTTCATCTCTTTCTCTGAATGAACTGAAATCCAAATTTCTCCTCTTAGAGATTGATCATACATCTAGTTTAGGCTTAGCGAACCAATTTAAGCATTTCTTTCTTAATTATAAAGAGAAAATCAATGAGCTAAGAACCAAAATTAGCGGTCTCATAGATGATAAGGATCGCATTTCTAACCAAGGTGCTGAGACTTTGGAGAAATTCCAAGAAATTCTTCTTGAAGTTCAACTTGAACGGGATGAAGCTAACCGCCAAAATGCCGTGCTTAACGATAGAGAAAACCAAATTAGTTCTCGTCTCCTTATAAATAATGAGGATGAATTCGCTTGGGCTGCGAAAATCAATGACGATGCCAAAAAAGATTTAGGTGTAAATGTTAGTCTCCTAGTTGAGCATACAACCTTGATTAGAGATATGATTTCTGACAGAGAAGGTTATTAACTGTTCTTCTTCACTAATATTTTGTTTCTTATGAATTTTCATCAAGTTATCAATTGATTGCCTTTTGCTCGCAGATTCTGAAAGTAGATATCGCGAAAGTATTGAGGAACTTGAAGCTGAAAAAAAGGAACTCGCAAAGAATCTTTCTTCTCGCAACAACAAGTATTCTAGATTAAAGAATCAAATCAAGATCACTGTTGCGAACTTTAAGAACGACGCTCTGCATTTTCGCAATCAAACTATTCAAATGGTTTGTGATGACCATAGTATTCCTCACTCTGATTATCCTTGTCCCTTGGAGGAGATCCCAAAGAACATTCCTAGTCTGACTATCTCTGATAGCGAAGCTGATGATGAAGAATCTGATGGTACCGAAGGTTCTGATGGAGATAAAAGTTCTGATGCAGACGAAGAAGGGAACAAGTCTGATGAAGATGATGAAGGATCAACTAAGAAGTAGTCTTTGTTTCTTTCTTTGATATTCTGTAATACTTGTACATTTATTCCTTATTTCTGTATATTTGCGAATTCTTTTGGTTCCCCATATTCCTTAATATATGAGTTTCTTTCATTTTGACCTGCATTCATTAAAACAATTCTTCCTTGTAATACGGTTATTAATCAACATAATCATTAATTTTTGAATTTTTGGGTAAATCTATCATATGGAGACAAATAAAATTTTCTAATTTCATTCATTCCCATACTTGCCTTTGTTATTCGTATCCAAATGAGAGATTTGGCAGATTTTTCTTATTTTGTGCCTCAACTTCGCAGTTGTTTATATATAATTTCGCAATCATATGCGAAGTGAATTTTGATTCTTTTCAAAATCTCATTCCCGTGTGGTCTTATTTTGCCTTCCTAGTTAAAGGTCTTATTATGCCACCTCTTGTCATTGCGACAAAATCGCAGGACGTCCTTGCACTTTCATGCAAAAACCCATTGATCTTTCCTTAACTTTTTCTTTTGTATTATGGCCTCTTCAGGAATGTTGTGAAAATATGACAGGCCTAAATATTCTTGCGAAAATAAAGCCCCATTACATTGCCGTCTTGCGACGAAATCGCAGGACGTCTTTGCACTTTCATGCGAAAACCCATTGATCTCGTCTTATCTTTTTCTTTTGTATTATTTCCTCTTTAGGATTGTCGCAAAAATATGACAAGCCTTAATACCCTTGCGAGTAAAAAGCCTCATGACATTTGCGTCTTAAGACACTTATCAGCTCCCTAATGGAGGGTGCTGCCCTTATCTTCCCCCTGGTTTCCCCTTCAAGGGGGCGTACCTCTACCATAAAAGGTTGGCTCCTCCCATCCGGTCTTAACAACAACCAGTTGTTTTTGAAGCCTCTCATCCCTTTTACCTATAGTTCTTATGGTTACGAGACTGCACCCTAAGTGGGGTTTTCTTCGGGCCGAGTGCAGTATAAGCCAAGACTTGTCAAGAATGGCAAGGTACGCTCCAGACGCCCCTGGAACTCTTGACTGAACCGTGTACCTCGGCACCTTGGTCAGATTCTGCACTCCTTAGGAGAGTCCTTATTACCTTAGTCTCCCAACCTAAGTCATATGCTTAAGCTGAGAATCCAAGGTGCGTCTCTTGGATGGGCTTTATTGACCCCAAATCTCCATGACTCAGGTCCCGGTGGCGGTGTAGCCTTTCCCTGAGCCATGCAACAGGTACCCCCTTATATGACGTACTTTAGGTCTTACATTTGCCTCTTGCGAAATTGTATTCACGAACTAGGGTGTACGCCATAAAGGTTCGCCCATTTCTCTTTTGTCATTGTTCTCTGATTGTCTTTTGTAGAATTCATTGTCCCTGCGAGATTCTCGCACATCATCATATCGTATTTCCATTTCGCAATCTCAATTTTGTCATTCAATAAAATGTATTTTTGAGAATTTTATTTGTTGCGAGAGTGTCGCAACAAATCAATCATTCATACATTTATTATTTTTATTACCTTTGCCATTCTCTGCTTCTTTGTTATTTTTTGCTACTGCTTCTTTGGTAGTGGTATGTTCACCATTTCTTATTCTGAGCTAGCATTAGTTTCGCAACATCTCTTCTTATTTTCATTCGATTGCATCCACCATCAATCTCTCACTTCTTTGTGTGTCTTTGATTTTGTGTCGCCAACTTTCCTTCTTGTTTGCTCTTCCTTCGCAGGATTCTACCTCAGTTTTGTAACACTTCTTTCTTTCAATCCAATCTCCCTTTATGATTCCTACACTGCTGGGGTGAGGGAATTTGATGTACTGGTGGAAAGTTGAAGCTACACCTAGAATCGCATGTAGCCAAGGTCGACCAATTAATGCATTGTATGGGTGATTCTACGTCAACGACACAAAACAGGATTTCAGAAGATATTCCCTTCAATGGAATTCGCATAGTAACCTCCCCTTTAGGCTTGTTGGAAGTACCATTAAAACCATACATCTTATATGTTGATGGTATAAGATCATCATCTCTTCCTCCCATAGTTTTATAAGTATGATAAAATAAGATGTTCACAGAGCTTCCAGAAACGATTAGAATCCTATTAATTGCCCATGAGTCTTCAGCTTCATCATCCTCATCTTCTTTCGGTTTTGGATAGTTTCTAATTTTACCACCGACGGATTGTCATGTACCTCTCCACCTTCGGGGGCTTCTTCTGCGGTAAAAGAAATAGTCCGTTTCTGTCATTCCTCTAGTGGCGAGATTTTCACAATGTTCATAATTTCTCTTCCATCGTTGTCTCTTGCGAACACTCTACTCAAAACATTGTCATAAAAATTTTCAATTGTCTTGTATGAATGTACGATAGAGTGACAGAATAGATTCTTTTCTTTTGCACCAACTTCTATGAAGAATGTTTCCTTCTTTTTCACCGTGTTTACTCTGTGATGCTCTGGTGGTGGTGGTGGCAATGGTTGAGATTGTGGGTGCCCTACCAAAAAGTGGTTTAGTTTTCCTTGATCTATCATTCTCAGAATAATTCTTTTTATATTTCTGCAATCATTTGTAGTATGTCCATGAAAATGATGATAAGAACAGAACTCATGACTTCTGTGGTTTGGAGGTGGTTCCGTTCATCAAAATTATAGCTTCCCATATTTTCTCCACACTTGCATTTAGAGGTGGCATCTTGATTTCTTCCCATACTACCTTGTGATCTCCTTGTCCTCTATTATAGTTTTGTCTTTGACCTCCATAAGTTTTTTGCGGCTGATCGAGTCTTTGAATCTTGTTATTTCCACCACGATTGTAGAAATTTCTTTCTATTTCATACTCCTCTTGATATCGGCTTCCCATAGCCACCAGTTTCCGTTGATTGTTGCCCGTCACCTTTTCTTGTTGTACTTGCGAAGTGCTCGCCACTGTGTTTATTATTTTGGGTAATAAGCTTGCATTCGCTGTTTGTGAACTGGTGTTCGCAACTGGGTATGATTCCATTTCATTTTTCCTTTCCTCTAGAGCAATATATTCTTCCTGAAGTTCTCGCAATTCAGTCATTGTGATCGTATTCTTGACTCTGAAAATTTGGATATACAATAGATTGGTTGCAAACATAGCATTGATAAATGATAAGATAAGATATCTCTCATCTACACGGCCAGCCATTTCGCTACACATAGTGCTCCATCGTTTGGTTAGGTGCTTCAAACTTTCGCCAATCCTTTGTTTTAATCCAAACACGTCTTCAATACCAGGTCGCGAAGAATTGTTACTTATATATGCCCCCAGGAATGTAGTCTGCCAATGATTGAAGGATGTTATTGTATTCTTTGGTAGTCTTCCAAACCATTTTATCTCCTCCCCTGTTAAGCTGGACGTAAAATACTTGCATAATACGGCATCATGATTTTCCCATTGCAACATGCACCTCACGTAGGCTTTAATGTGTTGAATTGCACAAGTTGTTCCATCAAAAATGTTGGTTAATGCGGGCAAATTGCATTTCGGAGGTATTCCTCCTAGTTGTACTTCTCTTATAAATGGAGCTTTCGCAGCTTCTTCTATAGCTTCATCTAATTGTCTTCTGCCTACTTCTCCTCTATTATTTAACATTCCTCTCATTTCTTCCAATTCTTTTAAGATTTGTTTATTTACACTTGAATTTTAATCCATTGGTCTTTTTAATTTCGCCTCCCTTCTTCTGCGTTCATGTCTTTCTTCTCTCGCGAAATTTTGCATTTCTTCTTCATCATCCTCATCTCGTCTTCCTCTGCGATTCTCTTCCTCATCTCTATCTTGAATTCGCATATGATGATGTCTCTCATTTTCCCCTCCATGATTTTGTTCATTTCTTATCAATTCCATTCGCTGTCTTTCAACCATCCTCTGTACTCTTCATTGAGATTATCGTTATTCCGGTTTTGTGTACGCCTTCTTTCTCGATTGTCGTGATTGTTCTGGCGAATTGTCTCCTGAAGCTCTTGTTCTTCTATTTTCGCTCTCAATCTTTCACGTTCGCAAGTTAAACGTGCTTGTTCAGCATAATGTCTTTCAATTTCTTCTTCAAGCGTTTGTTGATTTCTTTGAGCTTCTCTCTCATGTAAAATTCTCCTTTCTTCCTCTCGATTCCCTTCGCCATCTTAATTATTTCGTCTCTGACGCTGTCCATTCTCTTGATTTCTATCATTTTGCCTGCCATCAAAAGTTTCATTTTGTGGAACGTAACGATCATCAGTCCTTTCTCTATCTTCGCGATGTTCTTCATTAGGATTTGATATATCTTCTCGAATATTATTTCCAGCATTAATTGTGCGTGAGTTTCACCTCATCTCTCTTCTAATCGATCTTGAATATGATTTGTAGTACTTCCCGATCTTCTACTATGTAGTCTCATATTTTCCATCCTCAATTCGTGATTTTTCCTTGTTAAATTTGTACGTTCTTCTGCCTCAGCTATTCTTTCTTCATGTATTCTTCATCTCAACGTTTCTAACGCTCCAATTTCCTAATCTCCATGAATTATTCCTTCATCTGCTTCTTGATTTATCTCTACCTGTCTATGGTTTCTGGTTTGCTGCTCTTCTTCTACTTCTTCTGCTGAATTTGATTGCCAAGTGTGTATACTCACCCTATCATAATCTATATTCCTTCCTTGTACTAATGTTTGTCGAACTGGTAGTTGAATTTGATTTCCTCCATTATTTCTCATTCTAGTATATTCTCCCATTTCACTTCTTTCCCTTCCAGCAAGTCTCTTGCTTCTTCTAACAGTAGTTGGTTGTTCTGATGTATTTCTTCTTCTAGCCATTTCTTCAATATTAATGAATTGCAAGAGATTATATAAAATTCTTAACCGATTACTACAAATCTTCACAAATCTCAATATTAATCTTCAATTTTTTCTAGAACAATCTTCAATCTTCAATCCCTCCCTGTTTCTAGCGCCATTATGTAGTTGCAGGAAATCCTACACTACACCCCTCACAAGATTTCATTAACATTCAATTCATTTTTTGATTAACAATCTTAATTTTATTGATGAATCTTTGAACAATCTTACAAGAAAAGATAAAAGAATCAAGAATAACCACTGCTCTAGATTTTCTCTCTCCTAGTTACTTGCTTCTCACTCAGAAAAGATCTCTCCCTTTTCCTTTACAACTGAATGGCTATTTATAGGGAATTACATAGTGGATGACAGCTAATCTATCCTTTATTTTCGGATATGGCTTGCGACATTCTCTCAACCTTACAAATGTTAATCTCGCAAACTCCCTAATTTTCGCAGGACCATCACATTTTTCTCATGATTTAGCTGACGTCGTTTATTATTTCGTTTCTGAAGTTGTTCTGCGACACTGTTGTGTTGTTAATAATTTCGCTGAGGCATTATTGCTGCGAGATTCTGATCCTACAATAAAAGGCACGGTAATGTGCCCTGAATTTGGTATGCGACCAAAAATCTGCTTTCTGGTCTGAAATTTGCTTGGTGACTAACAATTGTCTAATGGACTTAAGTCTAATGGTTTTAAATTTGTGGTGCTGTTGAATAATAATAGGGAATTTTTCGCTAATGCTACAAATGTCGCGATGGAAAATATTTTGATCTCGCGCTACATGACCGTCAGATTTTAGAGATGTGACATGTGACTTAACCACGATTAGCTACCAGTCTTTTACGGATTACCGTATCTTTCCCAAACAGTTCGGATGTCACTTTTCCAGATGCCATATTTTTCCATATTCCAAATGCATTATATTTCTTCCTTTCATCAATCCAAAATAGGACTCGTGCTTGCGAAATAAAATCACAAAAACAAAGCATCTCAAAAATCAGGACATTCGGGATATCTAGGCTAGTACAATCTACTTCCTATTTTTTTATTTTTTTTATCACTCAGGAGGAAATCATGGTTCTTATCAAAAGCCATTCTTTTCCCAAAGCCATATTCGTTCACATACTTGCAAAGTTACACACTAGACCCCCACGAACCAGATCGCTACTGCAATTGCTTATATTCCCTAGTGGATTCATCATTTGTCTGTTACCTTAACCGTACTGAAAACTATATACAAGGAAAAGAAAAAAGAACAACTACAATTAATTAATTAGACAATGTATTTTTTTATGAGAATGTGTCAATGATGGTGATGACGATGATGCCAACAATTCGAGTAATGTTTTCGACCACGCGTTCGTTGATCGACTATAAAAGTAGGGTATATGGAAGAGTTGATATACCGAGGCTAGCTGAGAAAACTAGCAGCTGATAATGTAACATACTAACATGTTATATGTACTCTTTCCGTTTGTGGTGATTATGTGACTCCTTCGTTGATCCTGATCCGGGTAATGATGGTTTTTCTGTGATATAGATTTTCGCCAGAAATAAAAGAGTACATGAATTCGTGTATTTGGTGTTGGGTGCAATAATCAAAATAAAGAAAAAAATCAAATAAGCAAAAGTTATTGATACTTAGCTCCTTTATAATGGAAGTGATCGATTGACGAAACGAACGAGCTTGTCATATCTCCACAATAACAACAAGGCAAAACTTTGGAAAAACAGAGTGAGTCACGTGTTCAACACGTTGCCCTTAAGACATTGGCGCCCGGTTACACTCAAGAGTGATGCTATATCCCTCACAGGACGGATATCTCCAGGATAAAACACCCTACTACACCTACTACTAGCATATGTAGTAGATGCTCAACTTGAGCTTGGAAACTCCAAAAAAACCGTTAAGGAAAATCGCGAACTCTTAAGAAACGCTATAAAATATTTTCCCTTAGGGGTCCCTCTAAAATATAGCGCAACCCCTTTCCCATATATTTTACAAAAGTAGTGAATTTCTTTATATAATGGAATAAAACAATTTAAGAAGTGGAAACTCCACAATGTGGGACTAATAAGTTTTTCATTCACAAAAGAAAACAATAAATTATTATTTTTATTAAAACCATTAAAAATCAATTTTTATTAATCGTTTTCCAACAATCCCCCACATGAATGAAAACTCAATAAAACACAAACACAGATAGATCTTTGTAAATCAACAACCCAATCTCACGAACCGAACTGAGTGAACAGACAGACAGATCGTGCATGTTAAAGTCATACTAGCCATTCCAACGCCATCTCCCAAACACAACAGTGTGTTGACCCCAGGGTCATACTATGGATCGCAAATGAGACTAAAGGTTCCTTAGTATAGAGAGATTTCATCTTTATCTCCTCACAAGTGATATTAAAGGTTCCTTTCACCAAAGTGAAAAGCATGAACTTGTGAACCCTTAGTGACCCTTAGGTCCTAAGTTCCAGTAATACCAAAACCATCAAAACGAAAATCACATGAAAGGCGCAGGAAATACTATTTTAGGCAGAGGTGTCCATGAGGTCTTGAACCTTTGCTTAGTGAGATATTACCAGAATTACTTGCTAGATACAATGAACTATGTCTTGAACTGCTAGCATTTGATGTAAATCGCGATAACAACCACGGATGATATCTCCAAGGGTGCTGCCAAGCTCGTGCCGTTTTGTCCAATTTGGCCCTGGACATATCCTGTTTCTCAGAATGCTCTAGAGAATCAAATCTCATATTCTCATAGGAAGCGGCCCACTTCCTCATTCAGATAGGTGAGTTTCCATGAAGAGTGTTACTTCTACACCCCACTTCAATCTTAAATGGAAACCATAGAACTTATTAAGACTTCTTAAAAGTCATCCTTCACATGCAGTCACACTATCACGTCTACACCATAGGGAAGGGACAAAGAATGAAATTCTATGATAGTGTTTTCCTTTACCCACCACAAATTAGTTATCTCTTTCGAAACCTTGATCTTGGGATCTCCAGTCAGCAAGGTCGAGTATCCTTCATGGCAAGTTTAATTTATGAGCTTAAGCCCCATCCCCTTCGATGTGTTTCTAACAATCTCTTTGGATGAACCTTTCGTCAAAGGTTGCGCGATATTCTCCTTGGACTTTATCCAATCAATGGAAATAACGCCATTTGAGATTAGTTATTTTTAGCTTTAGCTATTATAGCTTGGCTAACACAGTATATAGATATAGCTGGCACAGTCCTATTCCAGAGAGGAATGTCTTCTAAAAAGCATCTTAGGCACTCAGCCCCCTCTCGTGCTTTATCTATCGCAATACTCTCAGATTCCATAATGAATTGTGCAATATACGTATGTTTGGAAATCTTCCAAAAACAAACCTTCCTGTTAGAGTGAAAACATATCCACTCGTAGACTTAAGACTCCTCTGAGTCAACTCTCCAGTTTGCATCACAAAGTCTCTCAAGGACAGCAAGATACCTTTCATAAACCAAACAAAAGGTAATAGAGTATTTTAGGTATCGTAATACTCTACTAAGTGCATCCCAATGCTCTTGCTCTGGACAACAAGTATATCTACTTAACTTACTCACAATATAGGCAATGTATGGACACTTACAGTTCATTAAATTCATCAGACATCCTATAACTCTATAGTATTCAAGTTAAGATACTCCACTATCCTTAATTTTCTTGAGTCTACAAGAATAATCGTACGAAGTACAAGTAGGCTTACAATCACACTGATTGTATCTCTTAAGCATAAAATTCAACATAATGAGAATTACTAAGACTATAAATGCTAGATTATCTTCTAATCCTCATCCCCAAGATTACATCAAAAGGGCCTAAGTCTTTCAAGTCAACGTTCTCATTCAGTGCATGTTTTTAGTGGAATTAATCACATCTATGTTTGTATCAAGTATAAGCATATCATCAACATACAAGCATACAATCACACAAGCATCCTCTTAACAAGTTACTTGTAAATATACTTGTCAGATTCATTAAATTAAATCCACTATACATTATCACATGATCAAATTTTCCATGTCACTATTTACGTGCTTATTTTATAAACAATAAAAATATTTGTTCAACTTACAAACTTTGTCTTCATAACCTTTCACTACAAAGTCGTTGGTCTAATTCACGGTTTTAGAAAAGCTGTCTTAACATCCATCTGATGTATTTCTAAGTTCTTTATGGCAGCAATAGCAATTAGCATCTCAACGGAAGTAATTCTCGTCACAAGTGAATAAGAATCAAGCAAATTTACACTTTCTTTTAGTTTATAGCCTTTAGCTATCCACCTAGCCTCATAATTTTCCACAGTTCCATCTACCCTACGTTTCCTCTTAAAGACTCATTTACATCTTATGGTCTTACTCCCTGGAGGTAAACTAGCAAGCTCCCATGTCTGGTTTTGATGGACTGAGTCCATTTCACTAAATGAAGTTTCTTACCAAAATGGGGTTTCCGTAAATGTTATGGCTTATTTACGAGTCTGGAGCTCATACTAAGCTAGGCATATTATGAAGTCAGGTCCATAACAAGTCTCAGTTCTAATCCTTTTACTTCTCCTAGGATCAACTCTACTCCATCTTCCTTTGAAGGTAAATTTGACTAGTTGAAAATAAATCTAGGGGATCAACAACACATCTCTAATGAGGTACAGGTTTAAGAATAAACATGTTCAAAGAACTCAGCATCCCTAGATTATGTAATAATATTCACAACAAAGTCAGAAAAATCACACCAAAGTCTGAAAAATCAGAACACCCAACCAAAAATCTATATGTAGAAGTATACTCAGCATGCCCTATATGAACACACAATCAACATTTTTGGTTTCTATCTAGTTCTTTTAGGAAGAGGAATGACAATCTTAGTCAAACACCCCCATACTTTGACGTATGCATAAGAAGGTTGTATATCTTTCTATAAATCATATGGAGTTTCGTCTGATCCTTAAAAGGGTACTCTATTCAGGATATACTAGTTAAGAGGACTGCCTCCCCCCACAAGGCCGCAGAAAATCCTGAACTAATCAACATGGAAATTATCATCTTCTTAAGGATACAGTTGTTATGTTGAAGGATTCTAATCGGTTTTCAACTTCAAGTTTATACATCTTAAGGCTTCTAAGGCATCATCCTTATCCCTAAGAAAGTATACAATATAGTACCTCGTACAATCATCCACGAAAGTTATAAAACATATTTTACCATAGTGCTTTTTGGTTGAACTCATGTCAACTAGGCCTAACTAAATTAATTCTAAGGGCTTAGAATTACTCTGAACATTTGTGCTAAAAGATTTTATAGCATATTGATTTCACTTTTGTGTTCAAAATCCAAACTAAATTTGGGTACGTAGCCTATGCTAGGAAGTTTATGCATTGACTTATAATTTTAAGATTCCAAGTCTACCATGCAAAAATTCAAATACACACAAAATAAAGCATAAGAATCAACTATGTTCACTTCATCAGATTTTCCTTTAAGCTTATATAGACCCTAAGTCTTATAAATGTTGCCTAAAAAATCACTGCCATTAGTTATAAAAAATTTTCCACATTTAATTAAGATCTTCAATATTTTACCATCTTCAAGAGAACAAGATACAAGATTCTTGCATATGCTCGGAACATGAAAACTTCATTCAGTGTGAGAATATTACATATATTAGCTTATGCTCGACCTTTCCCTTTTATGCAACCTCTGTCGCAGATGAGTTACTCATATCGAGTTTCTCGACATCCCTTATCCTCTGATAAGAGGTGAACAGGTCTCTGTTTCAACAAACATACTTAGTGGCTCCAGAGTCCACCCACCAGTCTCTCACATTGGTTATTAAAATAAATTCCGACATCATGACAATGAAATCGTTTTAATTTGTTTCAACTAAATTAGCATTAACTTTCAACTTATTAAGGTTTTACGTTGTCTACACTTTACTTTCGTATGGTCAGGAATTTTACAAACATAACAATCACCCTTAATTAAAGTAATGCCGGGATTCAGTTTTACGAAACATACATTTCCTATGAAGACTACGCTTAAGTTGTATTTGATGTTCTCGCCTTTGTCAGCTTTGGAAGACTTGTGTTCATCCACATGCGCCTGGTATCCATGTTCCTTTTCAATTTCATGTCACAATCCTCGTTTATACTCTGACCACAGACACGGTAATTTACCAATCACCTAATACACCACATATCACAAACCTTAGTTCCGAATCGGAAAATAGTATATGAGTTTTGAAGATAACATCTAGATCTACAAACTTCGTTTGAATCATCATTTCAAAATAAAAACTCACGGTTACCCCATAAAAACTACTTTAGTTAACAACAAATTTCTGCCCCTCAGAATTTTTCAGAAACGTTTCTCTGCTTTTTAAAATATCAAAAAAATACTTTTACAACTTCAAAAATTCTGAAATTTTACGTGGGTAACTAACAGGATGTCTACTACGTTGTGTCAAAAGGGTTCATCTAAATTCCTTCTAGGTTCAGAGATAAATTTGAAACTCTACATCTGACCAAAAATTCGTTTTTTGTTTTTCACTCCATAATTAACATCCATGATTATTACAAACTCTAATGTCTTAAGATTGTTGGGTGCAATAATCAAAATAAAGAAAAAATCAAATAAGCAAAAGTTATTGATACTTAGCTCCTTTATAATGGAAGTGATCGATTGACGACACGAACGAGCTTCTCATATCTGCACAACAACAACAAGGTAAAACTTTGGAAAATCAGAGTGAGTCACGTGTTCAACACGTTGCCCTTAAGACATTAGCGTCCGGCTACACTCAAGAGTGATTCTATAGCCCTCATAGGACGGATATCTCCAGGATAAAACACCCTACTACACCTACTATTAGCATATGTAGTAGATGCTCAACTTGAGCTTGGCAACTCCGAAAAAACCGTTAAGGAAAATCGCTAACTCTTAAGAAACGCTATAAAATATTTTCTCTTAGGGGTCCTCTAAAATATAGCGCAACTCCTTTCCCATAGATTTTACAAAAGTAGTGAATTTTTTTATATAATGGAATAAACAATTTAAGAAGTGGAAACTCCACAATGTGGGACTAATAAGTTTTTCATTCACAAAAGAAAATAATAAAATTATTTTTATTAAAACCATTAAAAATCAATTTTTATTAATCGTTTTCCAACATTTGGAATTTAGGAAAGATACGGTGGTTTAGAGCAACTGCAATGGTGCGACCAAACTAAAGACCAAAAACCTAAAAAAACTAAAAAAATTGGGTTTAGTCCGTGGTGGAGAATAATGAGAAATGACCAAAATTTGGTCAAATGTAGGTTATATGTCCGCCCAAGTGAGGCGGACTTTATATGTTGGCCTGGTGATGATTCACCACATGTGTCACAAGTGTCCGTGGTTTAATATATTGGATTATATTAAATAGACAGACTTTATATGTTCCCTCCACCATCGCACACACATTTAATTTCTGTCCCACTCCAAACGGTTATTATACCAACGCCCCACTCTAAGACGAACTTTTAATTTCCGCTCGACCAAACATAGTTTTGGTCCGGATTTCAGACCAAATATAGTCTGATATTTAGTTATACTCTAATTTTTAATCTTTACTCCGTCCCACTGTGTCTGCTTTCTGGACCAGATTTATGGTTTTTCTCGTCCACTGTGGTTGCTCTTACTAGTTAAACCGGGTTGCTAACTGTGGTTAACTCTAAGGTTTGTTGAGGTCATCATCCGACAGTTGTTATAGCTGCGAGCTCTTTTTTGATCTCGAGCTGCGAGTTCGAAATCTTTTCCGCGAGCGACTCAGGTGTTCTCGTAAATATTATGCGAACTTGCTAACCAGGAAAAACCACATTTAGCTGTTTTCTTGAAAAACCAAAGATGAAAGTTACATAGTCCTGCTCATAGACAGGAACGATTCCAGTAGAGAAGGTGGTTCTTGCCACCATTCTTGATTACAAGGATTAGACCTAGCACACTTAGCAAGCTCATCGGCTGCTTTATTATTGACTCTTCGAGTGAAACCTACTCGAACATTCCACAGATTCTCTAACAAGACTCACATCTTCCCATGGTACAGTTTCCTAAGAACGGCATCGTATTTTGGTTAGTTACCAAACTTAGACTTTATGCTAGCGATGACGGCCTCATCAACTTGGAAGTTCTTAGCTAAAATATCATTAGGAATTGCTGGGCTAGAAGCAAAGAGGTTTATAGGAAGTATTGAAAATCCGGGCAGCTGGCTATTAAGAATAGCTAGTACGAAGGCCTTCTCCTGTCCAACGTTCTTGGCGAAGTGCACAAGCCCTCTAGGAATGATATTCAACTCTCCAGCTTTCATAACCTTTGAGTACACGACATTATTAGTAGTGATAAACCCAAAAAGTACTTCCCCTTTCACGACAAAATTAGCTTCACTTGCTCGGGGATGTGTATGAAGTGGAACAATTCCACCAGGTGCGAGATCGAGTCGGCTTATTGAAAGTCCCTGGGTGTTTAACCCAGGGAAGGTGGTAACATCACCGAATGTCCCTCCAAACCCAAAGGGATCCGCTGTGCTCGTTTCATTCATCAAGCCGCTATAGAAAAAATCACTTGACGTAACCTTGGACGCTGGCTTGCAGGAGTACCCATTCACAATAGTGGTGGAGCTCAAGTCAGCAACACAAAAGTCTTGTAGAGGGTCGGGATCAGAAGAAAAACATGGCAAAGCAAAAAATAGGATCATGGTTGAATAAAGAACTAGGAAGAATGGTGTTGCAGTTTTGATACTAGACTTAGCTGCAGCCATGGCTTTCTTTGTTTCTTTGAGAAATTTGGAGGTGTGATTGCAAATGTTTTGGTGTTCTTTGAGAAATTTGGAGGTGTGATTGCAAATGTTTTGGTGAAAATTACGTTGGTTATGCAGATATTTATATTGATTAACCTTTCACTTATTGCGAGTATTTATTCTTTACTTAATCCAATTGGTGGTGTTACCGTACAAAGACGGCATATAAAGATTAAAGAATAAGTAAGTAGTGGAGTGTGATAAGTTTTCCAAATTAGTGCGTCTCCCTTTTGATTAAGTAGGGGTTTTTATTACAAATTTTAATTTTAATACGAGCAATTTCTACAAGTTGGGATTATTTCACCGATCCAGTACAAATTTTTTCTTTTTGTGTACACATATATCTCACTATCGGACACGTGTATACAGAAAGGTACGTGGAAAGCATGCAAGCCAAGACATCAAAACACGATGCGTCGCGAAGCACCAAATAAACCCCTAGGAGTTGCTTTATCTTATCCCCAGAAGAGGAGGTAAGATCAACGGTGGAGAGAAAGTCAGCTGACACGGACTGACAGGGGCAGAAGACACTTGTCTGACACGAGCAGACCCCTCAACCACCCGCATTAAACACTCTGCTCAGTGCACGTGTCGACCGACCTATGGAACGAGCGAAGATGCCTCCGCGGGATCGAGGGGGAAACGCAGACCTCTGCGTGATGGACACAAGACACTAGAAGATAAGGTTCCAACGGTCTTCAGAGATGGGTCCCACGTTCCTACCTTATAAATACCCAATCTCCACAAAGGGGGAGGGGGATCGAAAAAACATCAGGAGAGAGAGAGAGAGAATAGCAAAGGTAAGGAATCCCATAGTGGAGAGAAATATGTAAACCCCAAGTCATTCAACTATTCGTGTAACCGTGAATAATATAGTAGAACAACAAACCCCGTGGATGTAGGCCTTAGTGCTGAACCACGTAAACCTTGGTCTTATTTACATTTCAGCACTTTACATTCATCTAGTTCCGCATGCATTTGCTTATATATGTTGCTTTCCTTTTATATTTGTACCCCATGCATAATCGCTACGCACGGGGAAGTTGGAGGAGGCCATGATAAACCCGTGGGTTTTGAGCCAATGAACCCACATCAGGGTATCACCATCGTAATCTCTTTAGACTTTAACAATTGATTGCGGGCATTCGGACCCCGCGTAGTTCGTGTGTCCACAATTTGGCGCTAGAAACAGGGATTGGTTTGTTCCTCTTGCTGTGCTAAGGAAGATTGAGCCTTTTCAAGTTCTTCATTTGTGACGCGAAGGCGTTCCTCGAGCCCTGAAAAAGACAACACCACGGAGTTAGCGTAGAAAACAAACAAGATCACACTCGATGAATTGGGATTATACCTTCGACACAAGCCGAAGCCTCTTCATATTCATTAACAACCGCATCTCGCGCTTCATCAAGATGATCATATTCCGCGGATAATTTCTTATTGTCTAGTTGAAGGTTGGTGAGAGTAAATTGACAGGCATCTAATTCTACCTGCTTCATCGAGTCCACATGACGAAGGTGGTCGACCTCTTTATTTATCTCTGAGACCCCTTTGCTGAGTCTATACATGCACACTTCAAGATTCCTCTCAGACTCAGCAAGACGGGCTACATCGGCACGAGACGCGGAAAGAGCATTGCTGAGAGCATAGACTTCAGCACGAGCATCATCTCGTTCCCTGGCAAGACCAAGCATATTATCTTGGACCCCTGAAAGAGGAATGGACCGCGCCGTCTGTAATTCTTCTTCCAATAGCTGAATCCTAGATTCCAACAAGGAAGTACGCTCGCGGGCTTCCCGCAGATTATCACTGGTCCACAGCAGTGTGCCATTAAATAAAGCACGATCATGGTTGTACAGATTTTGCATGTCGACCATCTGAACATGCCGCGCGCGCCATACTTCAGCCCGAGCATCCCATTTCCTAGCCTCACTCTTAATCTTCTCAACCAAATCTCTAATACGAGATCTTTACCGAGCTCTTTCGTTTCGAAGCCATACCAGCTCGGGGATGCCACCCACTGGACATAGGGTGGGGAGACTCAGACAGAACAACTAAGAGATAAAAGAATGACGACATACGGCGAGGGAAAAGAACCAAACCTGTGAAAGTGGAAACTTGGCTACGAGTTTGCTCTAACTCAGCGCGCACTGCAATAAGTTCTGAACGAAGATCGGCCTCTGCTTCACCCAGTTTTTCTTTCTCCTTAAGGCTTTTCTTCAGCTCTTCTATTTCCACCTCCGCCGCAGATAATTCCTTTTCCCGATGACGAAGCTTAGCCTCGAGCTTCAGAGATTTTGCTTTAAAGAACCGATATAGCACGTGGTTGCAATGCTCGCTCCTCATCATCTACACATCAAAATGACAAAACATTATTCAACCGAAGCGTCCTATTCTCACGAACAAGCATGTACGAAAATTTACCTCCAGCACACGCTGTTGCGGGAAGCCATATTGATACCCGTCGGCAATAGCCATCATATCGGCAACAGAAGTAGGAGGCTCCGGCACGAGGGTAGCTTCGGGAACGGTCAACCTTTTTCCCCAGGCTTCAGACACCTGCGCCTCCGAAGACATCTCCATCATGCGACGGGTATACGCGGTTGATTCCTTTTCCCCAACAACCACAGGAGCAGTATGAGAGACAAACAGAAGATTCTTCTCCTTAAACCAACTCATGATGGCATCCTCACCCTCAGACATCGGCGACTGGGGAAGACTATCGGCGGGCGCGTCAACAACAGATTTTCCTTTGACCGACTCGACCCCCTCAGCATGAACGTTGGCATGTTCTCCCGCGCCTACATGCACAGCAGGCTCCTCCGCACCAACACCTTCTACAGCAGCATCACCATTACCATCACCACCAAGAACATCCCAATCGTCATTAGGGGAAAGTAAAGAGAAGTCCTCGGGAAAATCGAGGGCTTCGTCAAAGAACTCCCCCGTGGAATACATCCGATCGAAAGAAAATTCTTGAGAAGTGGGGAGGGTATCCATGACATCACCAGCAGGGACGGAAACATCCTCGATGACAACATCATCCGCCACTACACCCTTGTTCCTTCCTTCATCACCGACGAGACCAGCGAAGACCTCTTCTTCGGCATTGATAGGGGAGGTACCAGTACATTCCTCCCCATCTGTAATCTCGTCCTCAGCAAACTCTTCGTTCACAGGACTAGTAACTTCTTCTTGGGCCTCAACCTCGCCCACCACCATAGTAGAAGACTGCTTCGGCCTAATCTTTTTCTTCTTCAATACCTAAAACCGACACCACAAAGGAATTATTCTTCCCGTCCGATGGAAGTTATAAAAACGAAACACAACTAGAATCTGCGTACCTGAGCAGCTGAGATATTCTTCGATGGGAGTATAGCACCGGAACCATCCTCCTCGTCTCCCTCTACGACATCAAGGGCATAAGGAAAATTCATGCCCGCAAAGTTCAGACGCCAGGGGCAGAAATCTCCATAGCGAGCGGGAGGAGATTCGCGCGGCTTACTATTCTCGGTTGGCCGCCATCCGCGGGAACCGGGAATCCAACCGTAAGCCCACGGACCTACTATCTCAATGACAGTGGCGTGCCACTCGTAGTCATGATCGCGCTTGATCCTTTCTCGCGCGGGGAAGAGTTTCCGACGATTGGAGGCCTCCGTGCCAGGAACATACTTCAGCTTGGCATCACTGACCTCATTTAACAGACGAATCTCGCCTCGAGGAGCAGGAAGATTCCGAAGGCTGACACTCCACGGCTTGCGATTCCTGCTATTGACGTAATCACCGAAGGAGTTATTGAAATTTTCAGGAGTGTTCCATTCCTTCTCCAAGGGATTGGGGACGTAGCAGGTCATCGACGTTTCCCCCTTACTCCGCAGATAGCATTCCTTCAGGGCGCGGAGATAATTCCCCGATAATTGGGATACGGAACGGCTATGAGTATTTGTGGAAGAACCCTCACGACTAGCGAGCACGTCGTAGTAGAAGGAATCACCCGATTTGTACAACGGCAGCATCAGACCAGCCTCGAAGGCCCCAACCGTCGTTAACAAGTGAAATTCATCGAATTTGTACTTAGAGATCAGCTCATACGAAATATCATCCTCGGGGGCATAAAAACGAACCCCGAAGGCTTGGAGCTCATGCTTCTCCTTGAATATTTCAAGATCGATATGCTTAAAGGTTACTTTTTTCCTGCTAACAGAAACACTGCGTATCAAGGGAACAGCCTCTTCCTCCTCGGCGGGGCCGGATGAACTAACAAACGCTTCAGACGCTTTTCTCTTCACGGGGGGATTCTTTGAAGATCCAGCCGCAGGAGCTACGCCCTTTGTATTCTTCCCTTTAAAAGTTGGAGAAGACCGTAGATGAGGCTCGGGCACTAACGAACGTAAAGGAGGAACGTCAAAAGCAACAGCGCGGGGAGGAGCCTGCGTACTCCGAGTCTCTTCACGAGGACGCACCATTGAGTGATTCAAGACTCTCCGTGAGCCGGACGGAATTATCGAAGGAATCTCTTCCCGAGAAGACGAGGCTCTCGCTCCGGAAGAAACTCGACTCCGACGAACATCATCTTGAGACTCTCGACGCTGAGGAGATCTCGACAACCTAGAATCAGGAGTCTCATAAGTAGGCCGCGGACGGTCAGACACGGCTGCGGAAAGAATAAAATCAAGAACAGGTTACACACAACCAAAAATCAAAAAACACATTCATAGCAATACAACCCCGATAACATAGCAACCCTAAAATTAGGATACAATCTCAATACTCCACCCTCGAAGTAATGGCTGCCTTAATTTAAGATGAAGAACAGGGGCAAACTAGTATGCAAGCATCAGAAAAAGTTCTTCATCACAAAAAAGGAACAACAATAGCAGAAAATTCACAAATCAACACGGCATAAAACAGTGAAATCAAGAAAAGAAAAACTCACCGGCAAAAACAGCAAGTAGAAGAAACGAACAGGGGAAGATCCCAGGTGCAATAAAGACTGACAGAATTTAAGATCACAGGTGCAATGAAGACTGACAAAGAATTTAAGGTCACAGGTTTAATGAAGGCAGGCAGGAAACTTAAAGGAAGAATGAACTGAGAGAGTGTTTAAGAAGAATGAAATTAAATTTCCTCTCTATCCTTGAAATACCCGAAAGAAAAGAGGAAATTAAGGGAGAAATAGGAAAACGTGCCCGTTACATAAGCAGTTAATGCACGAATAAAAGACGTGCCCAAGTATCTAGGAGAAGTTATTAGGAGTGAGAAGAATGTGCGACGATAGTTTTTCTTCAAGGCACCCATTAGTCAGTTAAGCCTGGAGAAAAGGGGCAAATTGTGTACACATATATCTCACTATCGGACACGTGTATACAGAAAGGTACGTGGAAAGCATGCAAGCCAAGACATCAAAACACGATGCGTCGCGAAGCACCAAATAAACCCCTAGGAGTTGCTTTATCTCATCCCCAGAAGAGGAGCTAAGATCAACGGTGGAGAGAAAGTCAGCTGACACGGACTGACAGGGGCAGAAGACACTTGTCTGACACGAGCAGACCCCTCAACCACCCGCATTAAACACTCTGCTCAGTGCACGTGTCGACCGACCTATGGAACGAGCGAATATGCCTCCGCGGGATCGAGGGGGAAACGCAGACCTCTGCGTGATGGACACAAGACACTAGAAGATAAGGTTCCAACGGTCTTCAGAGATGGGTCCCACGTTCCTACCTTATAAATACCCAATCTCCACAAAGGGGGAGGGGGATCGAAAAAACATCAGGAGAGAAAGAGAGAGAATAGCAAAGGTAAGGAATCCCATAGTGGAGAGAAATATGTAAACCCCAAGTCATTCAACTATTCGTGTAACCGTGAATAATATAGTAGAACAACAAACCCCGTGGATGTAGGCCTTAGTGCTGAACCACGTAAACCTTGGTCTTATTTACATTTCAGCACTTTACATTCATCTAGTTCCGCATGCATTTGCTTATATATGTTGCTTTCCTTTTATATTTGTACCCCATGCATAATCGCTACGCACGGGGAAGTTGGAGGAGGCCATGATAAACCCGTGGGTTTTGATCCAATGAACGCACATCAGGGTATCACCATCGTAATCTCTTTAGACTTTAACAATTGATTGCGGGCATTCGGACCCCGCATAGTTCGTGTGTCCACACTTTTCTTTCTACTTCTTTTGCTTTCATAAGTGTTTTTTTTCCTTTTTTTTTTGGTAATGTTTGCTTTCATAAGTTGAAACGCAGTTTCTTAAGAAATTGTCAAACATCTTTTATACATATAGCCAGTCACGTGTCATCATAATGAACAACCCGCATTCTCACCGTTGTACGTGGAGTATTTCCAATCTATGTTGTATTAGGGCTAGGGGAGGCGTGGGATAAGCCTAGCTCGCCTAAGGAGGGCCTAGGTGTCGAGGAAAATTTTTAGAACTCAACATTCAGTCACACTATGGCGTCTTGGACGCTTTTTTCTTAGGCGCGCAGGCTCCTTTTACAATACAATTTCCAATAATGAGTCTAAAAAATCGTATCACCATTTGGTTAGCATTGTATTTCAAAAGAGTGATAAATCAACAAAGGGGGAAATTGTGAAGTTATCACCGTCTGAGACAAAAAAGCGGGCCTCACTTTTGCACGCATCAGTCACAATACTAAGCACGCAAGCAGGGACCGTTGGATTTTTTTTTCGGGAGCTTTTTCGGTGAAAAGCTCGATGAGCTCCCCTTCAAAAAAGCTACCCGTGGAATCTAAATTGTATTCTTTATTTGAAAATAGTGAATATATGTTGACCGTAGATTAAGTTTTCGAAATTAATGTTGTGAGACATTCATGTCTCCCGGGGCCCAACCAACCCAAAACTGTACGGGGAAGGCCGCCCCGGTTAGGATGTGATCGGGCGGCATATTTAAAGTATGCGGCCCCTTTAATTTTCTAACACGTATATAAACTTAAATTCTGTCCCCTCTAAATTCCCGCAAAACATTTCTTTTTTGAGAAAAAATAGGAAGTTAATTAAAAAAAAGTTAGTTAAATACTTTTGTAATAAAAATATTTTTCACTTTATTTTTTACTTTATATACGTGTCAAAAAAAGAAAAGGGGCCACATACTTAGAGTATGCGGCCCGACCACATCGTAGCCGCCCCGGGGGAAGGCTGTCTGCTGGATGGATCTCAAGGGTTCTTCCTGCAGGATTAACACCGGAATTAACCCTGTGAAACCCATAGTATCTGTCTATTAAATTTCATAGGGTTTGGGTCATTACAATACTTTTACAGGTGGATGGAATTAAACGCTGGACGCGCAAAGCTAGTTGCATGTCTCATGAGGGGCAGAGAACGTCGTACCGACGTCGGCTAAAAATCTCTCACATGCGACGACCATAGTGGTTAAGTGAGAAAATATCGGTGGAGGACGGGGTTTGGGTCATTGCAATAGGAAATCTGATTAGGATTCACCCGTCAAGGATGAGAATCTGCATATTATGCTGGACGGACTGAGTAAAGTGCTTATCTCATGGGTGCAGGGAAAGTCGGCAAATGAGCTTGTACTATATATTCCGGAACCAGGGACATCTCATATCTGAAGGGTACGAGATTTTATTACTCCATATACCTGTTAGGACCCGAATACTTATCAGTTCCCAACAATTCCACACGAAGCTAACGGGTCCAACTTTAGGACCATGAATCGAATTCGATTCATTCAGATCCGATTACGTTCTAGGTAATCGGGTACGTGTTGGAAACCCTAATGATTCAGTAGTTTTCACTATATGGTATATTATTTACAGTGTAAATTCTACTGGTCCCATCAAAATAGAAAGGTTTGTTTTTTGATTAGTTTTAAATTGCATTGGATCCGTTATTACCTTCTTCTTCTATTTTTCGAAAAAGAGGCTAGCCTCAATGCATTAAACAGAAAACCGTATGAAATTGGAAACTTTACAGATATTTTTCAAAATCGTAAAATATTCATAAAGTTACAGTATCTCAACCAATTCTTACTTAATAAGTCATTCTATCAGAACTAAAAACAGTTTCAGAAATCCTTCTTCTCTCTCGTAAAGGAGTAATGGACCAAACATTTTGAGACTGCTTTTAATACCAGAACGATTTGTGTCAAAGCCGAAGACACTGACCAGATCAAATCCAACCCATACCATTATCACCCACTACCACTCTTTTTCCATACCGAAATCGGTCATTCAAGTAAAGAACTTCTTGAAAATGAAACAAGTTAATCTCCGATTCTTCATTGAGATTACCCATACGGACCCCATGTTCTATGTACCAAAGCATCTTTCATAATGGGTTAGGAAATCCTATCTCCAATGATTAGGATTTTGATTTGTAAGGCGACGCACTATGGTGCCCATTTCTCTACCCTATCCCTCATATGTAGGGAAAAATTTAAAAATCCATCCACTATGATTTCCCATGTATCTATATGAGTAGGGATATCCATTCCCTACAAGGTAAAATGGATCAGATCTGATCCACCTTGTAGAGAAGGGAAATCACACGGAAACTTAATAGCCTTATAAATTTACGCTTTACGGAAACTCAGTAGCCGTATGGAAATTAATACGGTTACTCAGTTTCCGTAGAATTTTACACGGCTACCGAGTTTCGTTTCTAGTTTTTAAAGTTTTACCTTAAAACTTTCTTTTTTCACTCTTTTTTTTGTTACTAAAATTCTTTTTTTACCTATTATATCTCTTTTTTACCTATTATATATCTTTTTTACCTATTATATATCTTTTTTTTACTCTAAAATATCTTTTTTTACCTAGAAAAAATCTATTTATATTGGGGAAAAAAACTGGGAAAAAAGATACGGCTACTCAGTTTTCATAGGGAAGGAAAAAAATGACACCATAATGAGGCTGCCTTCCTTATGATATCTCTTCCCTTTATTTGAGGGATAGGGAAGGGATGCCCTGCATCATAGTGCTTGGCCTAAGAACTGTACATGAAAATAGAAAATAATATATCTTATAGAACATAGTTATGCTAGTATTTTGGAAAGTGCAACAGATATTTCGATTAGTTGCAGCCTAATGTACTCTTTATTAAGAAAACGCAATTGGGGATACTAAAATTAATTGAGGGATATAAGAAAAAGATAAAAACGGGGTTTAAATAGTAAATTAAGGTCACCCCCTATCCGGGTAATTCATATAATTCCTAATATACCCTTCACTAATCATGTTTATTGGTTAAAAATAATTAGCTAAATTAATAGATTAGTTTGATAATCAGTAGAATAAATCATTATTATTGAATTTGTTGATGCAACAACATTAAATCAAGATATTTATGATGATGAAGGTTTAGGTGAAGAACCAACCCAGTAAAGTAAACAAGCTGAATATACAGGTGCTCCAATTAGTCATATATAGGTATTAATGTATTGAAATTTGATTTTTTTCATTGAATCCGCCATTGTTACACCTGAAAAACTCAGTGTCGGCATGGTAAAAGTATGAATATCATGCCGGTAGAGACCAAATCGACATGGTATTCATACTTTCACCATGCCGATACACAATATCCCTCAATTTTGAAATTGTAAGTACACTACCGGCACAAAAAGTTCATATCGAGCATGCCGGTAGTGGTGCCGGCATGGTCGATTCCCAAGTGAACCGTGCCGGTTTGAGGACAAAAACATACAAAAAAATCTGTCTAAAATAGCAAGTTTCGGCATGGTATTCATCCTAAAAACTATGCTGGCACTCAATACCAGCATGGTATTCATCCTAAAAACTATGCCGGCACTCAGTATCGGCATGGTATTCATCCTAAAATCTATTCCAGCACTCAGTATCAACATAGTCTTCATTACTGCCGGCATGGTCTTCATCCCTACCGAATGTAAAAAAAAAATTCAAAATGAGGAGCCGACAAAGAAGGAGAAGGGAATTTGAAAGGGAGCGGGGAATGTTTATAATTTAAAAGGGAGTAGGGTATTTTTTATGTTTGATTTATCGTTTATTTTTTTAAAGGGTAATTTCGTATTTTCGTCCCAGAAAACACTCCTTAGCAGATACTATTAGATGGATAATAATCCATATCCTCCAATTAATGTATATATATATGTTTTTTAAGAAAACTTAGGCAGAGCCTAAGGTAATAGATTGATAGCAATGCTAGTGGTGTCCTTGTTTTGAAAAACATCAGACCCACTGCTAAGGTTCTTACAAGTAATAGCCAAGTTTAGAGCTTGGAGATTTTTGGTTCTATGAAGAAGTTTAAGACCCATTAAAACAAAAGATACAAGTATTACATTTAAGACTGTTGCTTCATTCAATGTTTGTTTTTCCTTATGATAGTTCCTGCTGAATCTTACCTTTATAGCTTTGAGATAGAGAGCATTGAAGTGTTCCAGAATTTCATTGGTTTCAGCTTGTATTTCAATGTTCATGTGCTGCTTTTTCTCTGCCCACTCAAACGCTAAGTCTGCTCCTCCTGTGGCTCCTCCTGCTCCCCATTGACTTGTGTGTCCTCTGCTATCAACATAGTTTCCTGCAAAATCAGTTATAGTTAGTGCTGAGAAGAACTGATAAGTGTTAGGATCCTGAATAGTGCATATTTTGATTAAGAAACCAAAAGTCTGCTTTTGAGGAGGGATCCCAACATAATTTCTTGTTGTTGTTATTTGGGGATCGGTATCATAAGTATGCCCCTGAGTATTCAGAGCATGGTAGGGCAAAGTGTGGATTCTGGTAAGATCACATAGATGTTCTTGTATACTGGGAGTTGTATTCTTAACATTTGGAGTAATGTTTTGGAATACTAGATCACATCTAGACTTCCATATTCACCAGCAAGTGGTTGCATAAGTGCAGATATTGTCACTGCAGCTAGCATTTTGAAACCAACTTATTAACCAATCCATGAAAAGAGTTTGGTGATCAAAAAGACCATGATTTCCACCTAACATGTGCTTCCAAACATCAGTGGCGGCAGGGTAGTTGAGGAACACGTGTGTCATTGTCTCCTCCCCACTATTGCATATTTTGCATATGGGGTCAATATAGTGGAGAATGCTTGTAGTTTTAGCATTACTTGGGAGGATTTCATGAGAGCATTTCCAGAGAAAGATTTTAATGGTTGGTGCCACTTCCAAGTTCCATATAGCTCCCCAGTTTCTTGTTGTGTGATCATTTCTATACAGGTTCTCTATTTTGTCTTTGTACAAAGCTTTAACAGAGAATTTTCCTGTGCTGTTGAGTTTCCAGTGCATGCTGTCTTCTTCTTTGGAGTGGATAAAAAGATCACTAATGACTTGAGCAGTACCAGGACTAAAAATTTGCTGAATGAGTTGGAAATTCCATTCCTTTTGATATGTCATTAAATGAGCAAGCAGTTGTATATCAGTGGGGAAGTTTGCAGGCTTTGTGAGCTTGTCAGTTGAGTTAGGTATCCAAAGATCCTCCCAGATTTTGATTTTGTTACCATTTCCTATTCTCCAGGTACAGTGGTGTTGTATATTCTGAATTCCTTCAAGAACCCCTTTCCAAATCCATGAGTCTCCATCTTTGGCTTTGGTATTCATGTTTAGAACATTTCTCCCCAATAAGTATTTGGCATTCATCAATTTGTACCAGAGAGAGTCCTTATCCTGTTCCAGCCTCCATCCTATTTTTGTTATCATGGAACTATTGAAGAGTTCCATATTCATGAATCCTAATCCACCAAGATCCTTTGGTTTGCATATAGCTGTCCAAGCTTTTGGGTAAAACCCAGTGTGGTGTTCCAGATTTTTTCCCCAAAAGAAATCTCTTTGTAAGTTATTCATATCTTGAAAAGTTTGCTTAGGTATTCTGAAGCAGTTCATTTGATAAATGCTGGCTGTGGAGGTCACAAATTTTATTATAACTTCTCTTCCAGCTGGATTTAGAGGGGAATTCTTCCAACTTGACAGATTTCTTTTCATCTTATCCGCTCCTGGTTTGAAATATTGGATTTTTCTTCTGTGAGTAAATAGAAGCGAGCCTAAATATTTGTCATTTAGGGGGAGAGCTTGAACTCCTAGCAGATTGCAGATATGAGGCATTAGAGCTGGGTCAGTGTCTTTGCTGAAGAAGATACCAGATTTGCTGAAGTTGATGAGTTGACCAGAAGTATCTCCAAAGATGTTGAGGATGTCCTTGAGGTTTTTGGCTTCAGTAGGATTTTCTTTGCAGAATACCATACAGTCATCAGCAAAAAGAAGATGGTTTATAGATGGAGCATTCTTGCAGATTTTTACTCCAGAGATGATGCCCAAGTCTTCAGCATGAGATAGAGTTCTTGACAAAGCTTCCATGCAGAAAATAAATAAGTATGGGGATAGAGGATCCCCTTGTCTGAGACCTCTAGAGGGATTAAAGAATTTATCAGGGGAGCCATTTATCAGGACAACTGAAGAAGTAGTGGAGATGTACTGCATAATTTTTTTACACCATTCAGAGTCAAAGACAATTTTAGTCATAATGGTATGAAGAAATTTCCAATCCACTCTATCAAAAGCTTTGGACATATCAATCTTGATCCCCATTGTTCCTTTATTATCTTTGAGACCTCTTCTGGTTCTCATGTAGTGAATAATTCATGGGCTATAGCTATATTACCAGCAATTTGTCTTCCAGGTATAAAGGAAGACTGGTAGGGGGATACGATTTTGGTGAGAAGAGGTTTCATTCTTTGAGCTAGAAGTTTGAATATTATTTTGTAGGTGGTGTTGTAGAGACTAATGGGTCTGAAGTGGCTGGGGAAAGTTGGGTTTTCAATTTTTGGTATCAGGGATATAAAAGTGAAATTTATTTCTTTGAGAAGATGCCCAGACTTGAAGAAATGTTGTACCATTTTAACTAAGTCATCTCCTACAATATCCCAGTTGGCTTGGAAGAAGTTTGGTGGAAAACCATCTGGACATGGAGCTTTATCTTTATCCATGCTAAAAAGAATAGCTTTGACCTCATGATTTTCAGGAATTCTGTTGAGAATGTTGTTATCAACATTGGTGACAATTGTAGGGATGAGGTTAATGATTTCAGGGTTCATGTCAGGAGATTAAGCAGTAGCCATCTTAGAAAAATGGTTGGTTAAACATTGTTTTATTTCTTGGTAATCCTCAATCCAATTTCCAGTACTGTCTTGTATAGAATCTATATTGTTTCTTCTTAATCTGCATTTTGTAGTTTTATGGAAATAACTTGTATTCTTATCCCCCAATTTGATGAATTGATCTCTGCTTTTTTTCTTCCAGAATTTTTCTTCAATGTCTTGCCATTCTCTGAGAACTTGATTTGCAGTTTTTAAAGCTTCACCTTTGTTGTTCTTGAAGTAGTTTTCTTGTAGCCAATGTAGATGTTGCTTACTTTCTTCAATATTTGACTTTATGTTGCCATACACTTCTTTGTTCCAAACTTTAAGTTTCAGCTTAATGTCTTTGAGTTTTCTAGCAATGAGGAAATCACTAGAACCAGACAGATTTCTTTGCCAATATTCCAGAACAATATCCTTACAGTCCTTATGGTCCAACCAGGGACCAAAGAACTTGAAAGGAATCTTACCAGTACACCAATGAGGATTAGTGTTAAGAAGAATGGGGTGGTGATCAGATCCAATTGCTAGAAGAATAGTGATAGTGGAGTTTGGATATAAGAGAAGCCAGGATTCAGTGGCAAGACCTCTATCCAATCTCTGCTCAGTGAGAGCAGGACCACTTCTCTTATTGGACCAAGTGAAGGGGCAGCCTGTACTTCTTAAGTCAATTAGATCCAAGTCCACAATTTTGTTACTAAAGATATTAGCTTCTACACTATCCAATGGTTGAATACTGTATTTTTCATTATCATGCAAGATGAAAATGAAATCCCCAATGACCAACCAAGGGAGGGAGTGATTGGTAGCAGTTGTTTCCAAGGATTTCCAAGAGTGAAGTTTACTTGGAGTATCATAAGGGCTGCCATAAAAACCAATAAAAAGCCAAGAGGGGCCACTGGTAGGCTTGATGGTAGCATTGATATGGTGAATGGAATAGTCCATTATTTCAACATCAAGATTTCTCTTCAATATCATTACTAGTCCTCAAACAGTACCACCAGCCCCTCAAGGATTGACATGCCAATAGTTCTGAATATTAAGCTGTTGCATGGAATTTAAAAGTTTTCCATGTTTCTGCTTTGTTTCAGAGATGAAACATATGTCAGGGTTGAATTTGGTCAACATATCATTTAGGTATTTCTTGGTATGTCTTTTCCCTAGCCCTTGACAGTTCCAGGCTATGGAGATAAAAAATTTCCAAAAGTAGGATACAGTAGGATAATTTGAGGTTGGTCTCCTAGCTATAGGATCATAAAAGAATATAATGCAACAATATAAGTGCACATGGTAATGGTGCAAGTGATTTAGACTAAGATAAAGAATAAAGAGATGTACCTCAGAGGTTGATGTTGATGAGCCAGAAGTACCATTAGTCAATTGGGGAATGCTTGAGTCCAGAGGTTCAGCATAGTTTTCAGAATAGTCCTTGAATCTTTTGATGTTATCAGCTTCACTAGTTTCCATGGGTACTGCAATATGTGTGGATTGTTTCCTCTTTGGCATGGTTTTTTGCTTGTCAGAATCTTTAAGAGAAGGAGGATCAGTTGGTGAGTTTGCTTCATCGAAGATATGAAGTGTCTTTCTATCCTTCCAGGCCTTCTTTTTGAATTTTTCAGATTCAGCATCCATCGTTTCTTTGATTTGAGAAAGGGTTGGTAATATTTGGGTAGGGATAGCTGGGAAGATACCAGTAGTGTCTTGAGCTTGATTGACATTGGTGTTTGTTGGGTTAGGGTGTTTGGTTCTCGCTGCTTTCTTGATCTTTAACTTAGCTTGATGGTTCTTGTAGTTGGTGGAGATTTTCTTAGATAACTCAAGTTTCATGTTCCTTATTTAGTTAGCAATTACATCTGGGTGTGGGGAGTTGGGATCAGCTCTGGTAGAAGCTCCAAAAGTGAGATGTTGAGAGGATGAATGAGCAATTTTTGCTATTGTCTTTTCAAGTTCCTTCTGTGTTGCGTTTCTCATTTTCATTTCAAAGACTTGGGATGCATCAACATTAGTGTAACATCTGTGAATGACATTTGTACCTTCTTGGACAGATTTTTGATAAACAGTTTGGGGTGGTGGTAGAGGTTGAAGAGTTGGAAAGTTTTTGTAGTTAAAATAGTGGGATTTTGAGGGTGTAGGTGGGATGGGGCAAGGTGGGGATGGGTGATCTAGAATTCTACAAACTTTACAGAATTTGATACCATTGAGAGCATAAGAAAATTCAAGCCAGTGAGAGATGGTTGGGGTTTCAAAGGCTTAAATACCAAACTTTAATGGCTTAGTAACATCAATAGTGACCTTGACTTCTAATTTTTTCTAAAAACTGTCCCTTCCATAAGGTTTCTTGGCTGTTTGATATTCTCCAACAGGTTGCAGAATGTTGTTGATATCTGGTATGATATGAGTTGGGATTCTTTTGATGAGAAGCCAAATCATAACCTTAGAGAATTGTTCTTCATGAATTAAGTCTGGACCTCCCAAGGGTACACCGACTAGAACCATAAGTTTATCAAATACTCTTCTAGATCCTCCATTCTTGAGAGTAGAATAATCTTCTTCATGGGTGAGTCTGAGAATAAAGTAGTTCCTTCTCCTATTACATATATCCAATTCAACTTTGCTATTGAATTCCCAGTTATTGTTGATGAAATTGTTGACTCTTGATGTTTCAAAACATATGTTGCTGCAAAGTTTTCCAATAAAACACCATTTCCAGTCTAAGGCTTGCTTGGTTCTGATGTTTTCAGGGTTTGAGAAAACCTTGGGATATAAGTCTGCTTCAGGCATTTGAGGGTTTTGTTCATCTGAGCAACCAGGTTTTCAAGGGATGGGTTGGGAGATTTTGATGAAGAAGCCATATTTGGGTGGAAGAGGGGGTAGTAGACAGAAAACAACCAGTAAGTGTATTGACCAATGTGTATTGTGGTGGGATAAGACCAGTAATGATGTTGAGGGGAATCAAGCCAAACTTTAATTTGAAAAAGATTCTTGACCGTGTCAGTAATGCAAGATTTTTGTAAGTAGTTGTGGGTTGTCCTCAAGATAGGCCAATATGGTTTTGGTAGGTGCTGATCAAAGGATGAGGGCATCTCATTATTTTTATACTTGTGATAGTTTTTGTTGATGTAGATGACTAATGAGATCTGTCTCAAGCACCTGCACACAGAAAATTTTATATTGTTATCTAAAGTGTTGAGAGTTTTACCTTGTCCTTCCCATTGGGGTTGGTAGATGTTATATGCATAATCTTCAGAGAAGCTGAAAGTGATGTGTCTAACTTTAATTTGAAGTTGTGGCACGAGTTGATTCTGGTTTGTGTCATATAGGAATGTGTTGATTTTGAAGTGGTCCTTGTACTTGCAGTTGTGGCGGATAGAGAAAGAGTTGTTGACTCTTGCCAGCTCATTTAGAGGTACAGTTAGCCAGGACCTGATCATAGAAATGCAAACCAGAAAGACCTTACCTTGGGCTGTTGATATGGTTTCATCTCCCCGGTAGGCCCTTTGTATTTTATGGGATCCTATAAGGAGAAAGATTGAAATCCACCTGACCTTAGTTGGCCCTTTAGGGTCTGAATGTGTTTGCATCTGGGTGGTAGAAGTTATCTGAGTCATATTGAGGAAATGAGTCAGCCATGACAGACTGGGAGGTGTATCCGAGTCGGTTTTGGTGGGTATGCTTCTTATTCGTTCATTCGTTGGTTGACCCGATGCAGCGTGGAAAAGGATCTTCTTTCCAAGTGTTGATTGCCGCTTCTCATGATCCAATGGTGTGTCATTGCTTGTACTAGGCCAAATAATGTTGCCAGTAGGGTTGAATATACACATCAAGTTGCAAGATAAATCTTTAATGCTGTGAATCTGGTTGCCCCCAGAAGATTTTGACGGTTGAGATTGTGCAACTGTTACTCTTCTTTGCCCGAATAAAACCGCTGAGAGAGTAAAACTTTCAGTTTCTCAATCATTCTCCTTAGAGAAGATACAATTGTTACTGAAAATTCCCCCTGTCTAAAGAGATTTCCGTAAGAGAGTTTTCTTTGAGAGTTCAAGTTATGGAAAAAGGTCAGAGTTCCCAAGAGCGTGTACAAGGTGAACCACAGAAGAATGCCCGGGTCGGAGAATCCGTGGAACAGGTTAGTTTTTCTGTACTTCAAATTGGTGTTGAGTATGATTTGATATTTAAAGTATCTGATCAATTTGGGGATGCTTGGAGATTTGACAATTGAAATTTGTAGGTTGCTACTGCAATTGTATGTGAAGGTTTTTCTGGGTATAATGAGAATCAATTGCACTCTCTTTCTTGTGCAATGCATGAAAGAGAAGGTTTCGGGGTTGAAATAGCAAGCACTGGAGGTGGAAGAAGATGTGCTGAGGGAATGGTTGTGCATGCATCCACCAGAGTTGGGAGACCACCACAGAGGCTTGATCAAGGCCGAATTGAGAATGGGGAGCTTGTGGGTGTAAAGGATGGGTGGGTTCTGTTTGCTGTTCATCCCACGACGAGTGGTAAAGGAGGGGATTGTACTGGTGGATGATGAGAGAATCGTATGTGGTGGAACTCAGCAGGGATTCTTTGCAGCCCCACTCCCTGACAAAACCAAGGAGCAAATTCGAGTTAATGCTACTCGTCCTCCTACTCCTGGAAAGATATTTTTCCCAAATTTGTTTATGCTTGCACCCACTCTTAGGCATATGTCTCAGGATGTGGTCGAAATCTCCCAGACTGGAATTGGCGAAGTTACATATCCACTTGAAGTTCCTAGAGATGAGCCTTTGGTCCCTGGTGTTGATTCTAGGGTTGTGGGACAGATATACAGGTCAGCAAAAGCTAGTGCAATGCGAGGAGAAGAACCTCAACTCCCTGGAATGCCAGCTGAAGATACATTGCCACCACGAGCTGATACAATGGTTGTAGCACAGGTGTACAGAAATGTAATAACTCGAGCTATAAGGGATGAAGCTAGTGCAACTGGAGGAGGAAGCTAGCCAGGTAGTTTTCAAAGTGTTGTACATAGTGTAATTAGTAGTAACAAATAGACAGTAATTTTCATTTTTTGTTTGAGACCAAGCTTCAGGAGTGGGAACCAAAGAAAGAATGGGTCTTTGAATATGTGTAAATGTGGTTAATTCAAAATGCATGTTAATACTTTTAATGCATGAGATCAAAGTGCAGTGCAAATAATCTATATGAGTAGAATTGTAACAGTCTGAGTAGTTTCCCCATAATGACAATGCGTGGTGGATAACAAGGTTCAAATTATAATCATGGCTAGAAGTAATAGCAGGACTAGCAAACCTTGAGTAAAGTAAGTACAAGAAAATGAGCAAAATGGAATTCAGCTGACTAGGGTAGAAGAGATACATGCTTATAGGCCTAAAGTATATTAGCGTTAAAGACTTACCTTCAGGCAAAACAACTAAATTAGAGACAAGAAACATACCAGAATTCAAGTTAGCAGGTTTCTAGCAAATGTTCAAAGCAACATAGAAAGTTAGGTACCTTATTAGTTGAAATTGATAGAAATAGTCTAGAATTGAATCATCAATTTTGCTTAAGATGCTTAGTTTGAGGTTTTTATTTGATATTTTGTGGTAGCTTAGAATGTAGAAGAACTTATTCAAATCAACAACATTACAGGGAGAAAGTTTAGGAGGAGAACATAACTCAGATAGAAAGAGAATCCTAGAAGAGGGGAATTTTTTAATTGAATGAAAAATTGTGGTGATGTTTCCATTCGCAGAACATGATAATCCAGGTAAGATGTTATGGATTGGAGTATTACTTCCTGAAAATGTGATTTGTGTTTCATGGGTGAATTTTGTGATTTGAGTGAGATGAGAGATTCTTGAAATTTGTATGTTTTGAGTGATTCCTGTGATTTGAGTAATGTAATTGCAGGTGCAGTCGTGATTCCTGTGAGTGGTATTCATGAATGGGTATTGAAATTGAAAGTAGAAATCATAAATCAGATAATGAATGAGTTAACATGTGAGAATCAGATTGCCGGCTGCCAAAAGTAGCAGTTGCGAGAGACGTGGGAGAAAACGACAGAGAAGAAACGGTCAGAACTAGCCGATAAAGGGAAGATGTAAGAAATCACATGGAAAGGAGAGAGGAGAGAGGGAGAGCTCATGGCAGTGTTTTGGCTGATTCATATTTTCTTTGTGGTTGGGTACATTATCCTCTCGCAGCCTTTCTAGTTGTCTAAAGGTACACGACTTTTGGGAAACTTATCATACTCCAATACTCGTTATTTACCGGCTGCTTTTTTTGTTTTTTGTTTTTTTGGTATCGGAACATCTGTATATGCTTTTCAAACTCAAATTCGCTTAAATTTTGGGTGGATTACCAACAAAATCACGATATCAAAAAATAAAACAAAGATGCGAGCGGACAAAGTTGTGGCTCGTGGGTGGACAAGTGAATATGCACCCCACTAGAAAATGGAAAAGTGGGTTTGTTTGACAGTTGATTGTATTATGGTACACATGGTCGAAGTAAAATAAGTTCGTTACAAGTTGTTGATAGAGACATTCGAGTGTGAGTGAAGATCTCTTTCTAATTGATGGTGAGTGACATAATTGATGGTGAGTGACATAATATTATAGCGATGGGATTCTGGCCCTCTCCGTTCCGATTGGTTTTCCTTGCTAATATCTTTCAGCGGTTGAATTGTAAAAAGTTAATTGTGAGCGGTTGGGATTCGACATTAATTTCATACCATTATCTAATAAAATCTTAAAACTTTTCCTTCTTTAGTCAAAATTTAATTAGCATAGCATATATACTTGGGTTTTAACTCTAAGCTTTTTAGTAGCCGGGTGCGGGCGTATCCCTAGCAGTATATCCCTAGTTGATCAACAACTTCTTCAGCAAATCTCAAACACTCTAAATTAACGTGTCCATAAGTATCACACACACACATTAACATATATAAGGAGCCACGTATCACAATGCTAAACAATCAACAACCATGCATGTATTTTTCACCTAAATACCAGGAGCATCTCCAACATTGACTGTAAAAAATTGGATCTCCAATTGTTAGCATTGTTTTCAGAGAATGTTTTATAGGTGGATCTAAATGTTTGAAGGCCTAGACAAATAAAGCTCCCACGTTGAACAGTGAGGAAATACTCGTTTCTTATTGGTCGAAATATATATTTTTTGAGTTTTGTGAAACGAGCGTTTTAGTGAGGACATTTGGCAACGTACGATTGATTTAGAAAAAATAAGAAAAAGATTAAAAAAAAAACCAAGTTAAATTTGGAATTCATGAATCATGACGTGACAATATTTAGGTGAGGACACTTGGTAACGTATGATTGGTTTAAAAATTACAAACTCAAACGAAAAACCTAACTTACCGTATTTGGAATTTTATTGCCTTCTTCTCCCAGGTTTCCTTTGTTGCATCCATCCATTACCAGGTTTATCTCTAATGTGATGAAAGTGGGTCTCAAAAAGGGATATAGTATGGAGTCCAAACTCAATTTGGAAATCGAGCCCCTACCATATTAGAATTCTTTTTTTCAAATTAATATATAAAGGGGAAAAAATCCACATATTTTCTACGAAAATAAAAATACAAAATAAATAAAATCCGCAAATATTCTCCACCTATTTAATGTATTTACCCTGCCACGTCAAATAAAAAAATACACCGCCACGAGACGGGCATCAAATCAAAAATGTATCCTCACTGGACGGGACGAAGCCCCACGCATACCATACTACAAGAAAAAAAATGCCCGGTGCATAGCGCAGGCATAAATATAGCATAAAAGATTATACAAAGAAGTCTTACTAAATTCTTCGGACATCTTAAAAGGTGTATTGGATGTCCCTTTCCAATGTCTATAAAGGTAAACGACTTTTCAAAAACATATCTCAATATATATGGATTTTGTTAAAAGGAGAGAAAAAAGCCATCTGAGAGCAACTGCAGTGGACGACTAAACCCAAATTTGATGTCGAGTGGGCTGGCGTAATGGGACGGACCATCGATCAAAATTTGATCAAAGAGTAAAACTCGGACCAAATTTGGTCGGCGATTAAGACCAAATCCAAATATAGTCGGGCGTTTATATAATGTCCGCCTACCCGACGGGCGTTGGTATAATGTCCGCCTGTAGACGCGCGTTCGTAAAGTTAACGCCTGATGCAGGGCGTTGGTATAATGTCCGCCTGGATGGGGCGTTGGTATAATGTCCGCCTGAATGGGGCGTTGGTATAATCAACGCCTGGCATGGGGCGTTGGTATAATGTCCGCCTGGATGGGGCGTTGGTATAATCAACGCCGGACACCACATAAGCCATGGGGCGTTGATAAAGTCTTGAACCCAAATTTGAAAAGTTTACAAAACTTTGGTTGGGGCGTTGTCTTTATCAACGCCCCATTTTTTTTTATTTTTATTTTTGAACCCGGGCGAACGTATAATCTCCGTCCCACACACCAGGCGTTGCTATAGTTCACGCCCCATATAGGCGTTGTCTTTATCAACGCCCCATACCAGGCGTTATCTTTATCAACGCCCCATGCCAGGCGTAATCTTTATCTACGCTGGACGATGAAGCGGACTTTATATCAACGCGCGACCAAATTTACTCTTCACCCGCTACGTCACAGGACAGACTAAACCCAAATTTGATCTTTTTTTTTAATCTTTGGTCTTTAGTTATGCTCGCACCACCGTGGACGCTCCGAGGAGAGTGAAAATTGGAATCGACTCACCAACTAGAACACATATATCCACTATGATCTTCTAAATAAGACCAAGTCATCCCTTTTTAATATGATTCCCAATACAACTTTCCCACCACCATGAACTCTATCACGAATGGGTTTGGATCAAAAATTCCCTTTGATTTAATAATCTTTTATTTTTATAAAATAACTTATTTCATAATTTACCTGATTAAATTTATCAACCCTTGTCCTAACCAATTCATTAATCTTTTGATATTGAACATGAAACTGATGATAATTAGTATTTGATTCTAACAAATACCGGGCATCAAATCGACCTCTGATCAAGTGAGGGTTAATTTTATTTTAGATCAATTGATAGAGGGGTTTAATAAGAAAAGTTTGCCGACTGAAATTTTATGACTTAGATGATTAGTAATTAATGATTTTTTTTTAATCTAGATGGGTTTATATAACCAAAATATTTGTCTCTATATGCGTAGAGTTATCATCGTCGAGTATCGTATGTTGTTAGCAATGGAGTAATTGACCGTTCATTGAATAGGATGGTGGTGGCGCGAAGACGATTTGTGTAGGAGGAGGAAGAAGATTTAGGTTAAAGAAGTAACATCCGCTATAATCAAGAAGGGTAGTTTGGTCTGGGTTGGAGTAAAATTTTGACTAGGTCATGGTCAACAAGTGAACTATGACTTTCGCTCTTCTCAGATCAGTTTTTGTTCTTCCTTTAACAAAAATCATACTATATATTATGGGATCAAAGGAGATCCTAATTATGGAAAACTTATCATGTATGCTGTTTTTGGAATTCACTAGTACGTTGAGCATATACGCGAAATTGAGCGATTTTTTAAGTCCTTTATCGGCAAAAATCTACTCTACAGCCAGTTTTTGTATCGGAGCATCATTATATAAAATTTTCGAACTCAAATTGGCTTGAATTTTGGGTGGATTACTCCCGCACAATCACTATACCAAGGAAACAACGAACATTAAACGTTGTGGACCGCCGAGAGAACTTTTTGGCAGGTATATAATACATTTGATGGAATATAATCTTTCTGAACCAAAAAAAAAAAAAAAAAACTTTTAACAGTTTTTTGGCTTAATAACCCTTGGATTTGGATTCCCGGGTGTTGACAAGCAAAATATTGGGTTGGGTCTAATGCCCAAGAAACTTCTACATACTCTTTTAATATCGAGTTTTTAAATGGGTTATAACCATTGGGAAGGTTGATAGGATATGCAACAAAGATGTTGTACTATAAAGATGGGAACATTGGCCTAATCATTAGAGATTTTGCAGGTACCCACCACCAACCTTCAAGGTGCATCCTCAAGCATGGATATCTGGCTGCCAAAGAAATGGAGTGTGTGAGGCTATATTAGAAGCAGTACCCTGGGCTTTCAGTATTTGACAGTTGACATCAAGATCTAGTATCTTAAACTCGAAACTGATTAAAAGAACGTCGCTAGTGCTGTTTATGGAGTGCTCACTAGTGTTTCTTGGCAGAGTCAAAAGATTATTAAGGATGTGTCAGCATATTAATAAGATAAGAAGACGAGCCAGCCGTTGGACTGGCAAAACATGCTAAGAAGTTTAGAGTTTCTGAAACTTGGCAACAATCGGTTCCAAAGTTTGTTTCTGTCCAAGTCATGGACGCGAGATGATAAATGTAACCTCTAATCAAGATTAATGAAATCATTCCTTTGCATAAAAACAGTTACTTTAGTAAGTTTTGTGAATATAAGTCCAAAATGAAGATCAATACATATAAATCCGTGATGAAGACAATTTGTGTTTGACCCAAGATGTGTGTGCCATAACTCAAAAATCTGCACCATCATCTGAAATCTGCCAGTATAATTTAATTATTGATTTAAATTTTACACAACAACCCTATACAACGTTCCCCTAACCGAAAACCTATCTTATGGACTTAACACTGGCTAGTGATGAGTGATGTGACGTGATAGAAGTTAGAACCCATCACTCTAATCTACTACCTCCGTTTCTAAAAAATAGGTAGATTTGTGTGTAAAATGAAGGCATGTTTATACACAAACCTGCCTATTTTTTAGAAACGCAGGGAGTAAAATGAAGTGTGTGACCAAAATTTGCTTAATGGTCTAAATTTGCCCGGCTAGTTTGGGGCCTATTCAGTTTATTTGGGGCCTGCAATTAAAGACAAAAAGGGTCATTAGAAGGTAAAAAATGTAACCCCTTATCCAATTATTTTACGTAATGGCTACTTTATTCCTTATTAATTAGTGTTAATCGGAAGATTAATTGATGTTTAATCAAATTAAATTAGAAATTAATTAAACTTGATTCGTCATCAAAAACAAATTTTTTTTTTTTTTAGAAAAGAAAAAACTCGACCAAAATCGGTGGACGTTCATGCTCTTATAAAGAGATTCTAAGAATCGGTTTATGAGACTTAGAACATAGATCGATTGTAAAATTAAAGAGTTTTTATGTGATTTTTCTTCGCCGGAATCGACATAAACCTATAGTAAATCTCTGTATTTCTTCGACTGCTTTGCTCATAACTTCTTCGTCTGATGTCGGAATGACCTCATTCTTTTTGCGTTCAATTCATAATTTCATTCTCTATAATATAAAGAAAAAAATTCCAAGATTTGTGAAAAAAATTCAAACAAAGCATAAATCGATTGTGATAGGTGTCACATATCTACCGATTTTGGGGGACATCAATAACAATCGGTTTATGTGGACCCTTAAATACTCTGATTGTGGGAATACCCGTTAAGAGATCAAAGGTTGTGCAATAGAGATATGTTGACATTAACGTACACCGATTCTGGTTCAATTACTCCAACCAGAATACACGTTCAGTACAGTCGGTCTTTGTGCGCATGAACAAAATCCATTTCTAAACAAAATCGGTTCATAAGTACATTGATGTAAACCGATTGTAATAAACCCAAAACACTTTGGTTTCAAAAAAATCGAATTTTGAGTGATTGCATGTTGATTTAGGGGATTAGGTTTCTAGAAAAGTACTTGATTTATGTCATTTCATCTGCTTCTATGACACTCGAAGATTGTTCGTCTTAGGGGAGAAGAAGAGAAGAAGAATCGGTTGGAGATGGAGATGAATTTGATTTTGATTTTGATTTAAATTTTTAGTTTTATGATTTTGATTATAGTTGTTAGTTTTATTATTAGGATTTAATGGGGATAAAATTGTAGTATTAGTATTTGATAGAGGATAAATTGGTAGTTTCATCTCTTAATAACCTTTTTCGTCCTGTAATCGCAGGCCCCAGATAAATGAGATAGGCCCCAAACTAGCTAGGTAAATTTGGTACATGATCTGGCCAATCAATTATTTGTTTTAGACATATAAATTTGGGCTTTTCATGCCCTTTTTTTTTATCCATAACAGATGAAACCGAACATCGAAACCATGTACTATATTTTATCTCCTACACCGATATCATTATAGTATAATAGTGAAAATTTTGGATTGTGGCAATTAATGTGAATGGTGAGAGTTCGAAACTCGTTAGAACTAAAAATTTGTCGATCGAAAATTATTTCCCGCGAAAATATACCTCACCCAATTATTTTCCATGATTCCTTCCGTACATGTGGAATAGATGGCGAATACATTTGCATTTCTTTACTTAGTATTTTCTCTCGAGGTTTTTGTGTATCCGAATTTATCCGACTATCGATTTCACCATCCTCTGACGCCGATTGAAAGTTGGGTGAGGTATATTTTCGAGTCTTTGAGACCTGCTTTCCCTTACATGATTGTGTTTCCGTAAATATATGGTTTCCTTATTAACGTCTGTAGTTCCCATGCTAAATTCAGTTTTTCTGTGTACTGTATGAGAAAAAAAAGAAACATTCCTAATTTTAACACAAATTCTACGTCATATGGGATATATTCAAATTGGACAATGCTTCAAAAAAATGAAAAAAATTGGACAATACCAAGAATTATCTGATCTTAATTTCTTATGCCTCGGAGAAGCTAACCCTAGTTTTATCCCCGCCCTAACTAACCCTATATCTGGCATTGGTCCTAATTATCTTCACCAATATGGTTAAACAAAACCCTCAATGGTTACTGCAACCAAGTATATCAATTAAGCAACAAAGTAAGAAGTACTAATTACCTTCACCAATATGGTGCTCAGACCTCTTGGTACTATCAACACCATCAACGGGATAATGCATAATTACTTGCTTAACACTTCGTCCCATTGAATGATTTATAAAAGACTTTTATTTCTTAAGTGTCACTTAATAATTGGTTAACAATCATTCTATTTTTATCTTATAACTTATTTCACTAACATAAAAATGACTAGGACGGGAAGACATTGTCAGGTGAATGTGGAGTTTTAGACATTCATCTTGAGAATGTCTTCCCAAAATTAAGCCACGTCACTCCACATTCATTTAAAAAGTTAGGGTTGGAGAAAGGTTTTAGAGAAAATTGATGTGTATCCTATGTGGATTTAGATATTTATCCTCACACACATTCCATTGAAGAAGCTCTAAGTCTTTAACTACTTGTTTATGTTCTCTTATCTGTATTTTGTATCACCCAAATAGCTTCGCCTCTATGGAATTTATAGGAAGACATGTGGGGCCCAACAAATATCATAAAATATTGAGCATTACCCATGTCGCCAAAACAGATGTAATGTTAGCTACGGACGGGCAGACCTGCGTTTAATTTTGTGGTAACCGGTAAGGTTAAGTTTTAATTTGGTCGGGTCAAAGCGTAATCCATATACCGTCTAAATTTCCAGACGATCTCAACGGCTCTTTGATCTAGATACATACACATCACCTTTTCTTAGAACATTGATAATCAGTTCAAACACACTGTTTATGGTTTCGTTTACCATATTGGCCAAAGGTTCAAACATCTTCACATAAATTATTCCTGGTTCTTTTTCATAGAATAAGATAAATAAATTATTCCCCAATTGAGACGGACGTGCATCATACGCGTATCCGTATAACTCCGTAGGTACGGACATACGAACACTCTAACCCGGGGAGGAACCACATTTATTAGCTATTTTGTTTGAAACAAGAAATAACATAAAACCCAAATAAGAAAGTTACATAGTCCTGCTCATAGACAGGAAGGATACCAGTAGAGAAGGTAGGTGGTTGTTGCCACCATTTGTGATTACAAGGGTTAGACCTAGCACACTTGGCAAGCTAGCTCATCAGCTGCTTCATTATTGACTGATCGAGTGGAACCTACTCCAACATTCGACGGACTATTTAACAAGACTCGACATGCACACACACAAAAGAGACCTACCCCACACGGTACAATAGCAAAAGAACCGAGCATTCACTAGTTTTTTAGATATTTTCAGTTAGCAGCGAACTTGGACTTCATGCTAGCGACGACGGTTTCATCAATCCGGAAGTTCTTAGTTAAAACATCATCAGGAATTGTTGGGTTAGAAGCAAAGATGTTACTAGGAATTAATACACTTCCTGGCAGTTGGCTATTGAGAATACCTAGAACGACAGCCTTCTCGCCTCCACCGTTCTTTGCGTAGTGCCCAAGTCCTCTAGGAACAACAGACATCTGTCCAGCTTTCACAACCCCAGAATATAAAACATTACTAGTACTTATGAACCCAAATTTGACTTCTCGTTTCATGACATAATTATTTTCACTTGCTCGAGGGTGTACGTGAAGTGGAACAATTCCGCCAGGTGCGAGGTCGATTCCTGTTACGGAAATTCCAAGGGTGTTTATCCCAGGGAAGAACTTAACATTACCTAATCTCCCTCCAACCCCCTCAGGATTATCTGTGCTCGCTTCTTCCACCAAGCCGCTATAAACAAAATCCTTTGATGTAACTTGAGACAGTGGCTTGCAAGGGTACCCATTCACAGTAGTTGTGGTGGAGTTCAAATCAGCAACACAAAAATCTTGTAGAGGATCGGGATCAGAAGAAAAGCATGGCAAAGCAAAAAATAGGATCACGGGTGAATAAAGAACTAGGAAGAATGATGATGCAGTTTTGATACTAAGCTTAATTTGCAGCCATGACCTTCTTTCTCTGGGATATATATGGATGGAAGTGTAATAGCAAATACTTTTGCAAAAATTATCTTGCTTATGCAGGTATTTATATAGGATAAGTTTTCACTAATGCCAGTATTTATTCTTTATTTTATCCGATTAGTGCTGCTGCAATACAAAAACGGCATATCAAAATTAAAGAATAAGTATTGGTGTATGATAAGTTTTCCAAATTAGTTTGTCTCCCTTTTGATTAAGCATGGGTTTAACCATTGGTGTTGTATATGGTAAAATGGACAGAGTCTTGTTAATCAATGAGTGTCTTTTCTTTTACCAATTTTGATACAAGCAATTTCCATACACTACAAGAAACTTAACCTATCGTAGCACCTAATGGTTATGGTATAAATTCCTACTAGCACCGCGATAACTTATGTAGCAAGAAGTCTATTGTTGCACCCACTTCTAACACTGCAACAAGAGATTATATTTTTTGCCACTCTTTTCATGTTGTTGTTACATTTCTATGATAACAGTTTCATTTTGTAACAGTAAATTATACTAGCTTTTAGCTGCACTTGAAAACTATATTTTTTTATTTTGCAACATATTTATTGAAGATGTGACAATATATAGTATAGCCATAGATAGATTTTTTTTGTAGTGATATGAGACGACAACAGGGCCTTTATAATACTATTGGCTAGATGTTGCTGGAGGGCCACAATGGTGTCCCTAAAAATCTCAAAAGGAAAAAAAAAGAAGCCCTCCAACGTCGAGCTTAGATAGATGTTGCTGCGTGGATATATCAGTATAAATTGGGCTGTGCCAGCACGACACACTAAAATTTGCGTCCTGCCCAGTACGTGACTTAGTCCTGCACGACGTAACACGGTAGTTTAATGTGTTGTGTTGGACTAGACTAATCGGTGTAGTACTCTTGTTCAGAAATGTTCTACTAAATTCTACAAACATTTTATAAGGTCTATTGGTTGTCCCTTTCTAGTGTCTATAAAGGTAAACAACTTTTGGAAAACATATTCTTGAAAGGGAAAAAAAAGACTCAATGATTAACTAAAAGAGAAGCACTAATATGGAAAACTAGGGGGAGCCAAGGGTTGACTAACCCTGGCTCTAGCCCCTAAAAATTATTAAAATCATAAAAACATTCTTACTTTTATCATATATTTTACATCAGTCCACACAATCTATATATTTAGTCCACTAATGTTTTATTTAAAAAAAAATTAGTCCCCTCATTCATAATATCTAGCTCCGCCAATGTGGAAAACTTATGATTTTTTTTCTTGAAACTAAAAAATGAATTGATTAATGAATAGAGTTTACATAGCTTGCCTCCTCCTGAAGTTTATGAATAATTTTAACTGGAGGATTTAACAGCCAAACACCACTCATTCTTAGAGATCTAGTTAATTTAGAAAGACAATCAGCTACTTTACTTTTTTTTTCTTTTGGAACATAAGAGCATTTCCAGAAGACATGACTACGAAGTAAAAAATTTATGTCTAAAATTAAATTATGCAATCTCCAATCGATATTCAAGGTATCACCATTGACAGCATTCGCTACAAGCTTCGCGTCCAGCTCAAAAACCACCTTTTCTAGATTCTTTTCCGATGCCCATTTCATTGCTTCCCATAAAGCCTTGCTCTTAGCTTGGTCCGGACTTGATACTGCAACTAAGTAGATGCATTTTGTGCCTTGGTGCGTACCTGCAAAATCACGACAGATCAGTCCAATTCCTCCAGAGTTATTAGATGCAAAATAAGAACCATCAGAATTAATTTTAAGGAAATCTGTAGCAGGAGACTGCCAGTGTTGATTAATTCTATTCTGGGGTGCAAGAAGCATGAGATTAGTTATTGGCTTATTTTCAAGAATTGCAAATTCCCTTCTACAATTTTGAATAATAACTTCAGGAGTAATGTTGGCCCCTTTGAACACTTTATCACACCTAGCAGTCCAGATGCACCAAGCAATAATTGCCAGCTTGCACATTTCTGCTTCTTGAATCTGCTTGTTTATAAGTTTGTCAAACCAATCACAAATCCAAGTTGCTAGAGTATCCCCATGTAATATATGAATTCCACTGACTGCAAACCACACTGCTTTACATAAGGGACAATCTAGAATGATATGACTGGAAGATTCCAGGTCATGAGAGCAAAAAGGGCAACCATAATCATCATCTTGAATGACTTCCATCAATTTCTCTTTAGTTGGTAATATATCATTCACACATTTCCACAAGAATTGATTTTTTCTTGGCAGGATAGGTAATCTCCAAAGTTTTTTAAAGATATTTTGCATCCTTATACCCACAGAAGTGTTTCCATTTTTATCTTTTAGCATTTTGTTATAGGCTGACTTCACTGTGAAATTTCCACTTTTTTCAAGAGTCCAAACTAGCTTGTCTTCATGGTGAATGTGAATGGAGATATTAAGGATTAAGGCTGCAATATGTGGTTCAAATAGAGCAAAGACTAAGCTTGTATTCCAACCTTTATTATTGGTAGATAACAGTTGGTGCAGAAAAGTGTAATCTTGAGGATTAGTGAAACCTGACTTAGGAGTTGGTGGATTTTCCAGTTCTGGTATCCATATGTAATGCCATATCAGAATTTTCTGCCCATTTCCAATACTCCAACAATTGTATCTTTTGATAATGTGCAGTTCAGAACTGATGCTTTTCCATGACCATGTGGAATTATCTGAATCTGTGATGTTAAAGACTTGACCATCTTGAAAGTATTTTGCTTGGAGAGAGGCAGTACAGATTGAAGTATTATCAGTATATAATCTCCATGCAAACTTTGCAAGGAGAGCTTTGTTGAATAAATGAAGATCTCTGAATCCCAGACCTCATTCTTCTTTAAAATTGTTGACATTTCTCCAACTTATTAGATGTTTACCCTTGTTTGTCTTCTTTTTTCTCCGGAATTTAATTTTTGTTGGATAAAGTTTAACTGATTAATGGTAGTATCAGGTAACTTAAAACTGATCATACGGTGAACTGGAACAACATTAGTCACATGTTTAATCATAAATGATCTTCCTGCTTCTGAAAAATTAGAACCATTCCATCTTTAAAGTCTAGTTTCCATCTTGGATACCAATGAGGAGAAATGGATCTTCTTGTTTCTTCCTACAAAAAATGGGAGACCAAGATACTTTTCTTCTTCAATATTTATTTGCCTGACTTGAAGAACACCACTAATTAGCTGACAAGAATGTGGATTCATATTGTTATTGAAATATACAACAGATTTGTAAAAATTGATAAGTTGACGAGAGCAGACACTAAAATCATTAATCAACTGAAGTATCTTGTTAGTCTGCACTTGATTAGCTTTACAAAAGAGTAAGCAATCATCTACAAATAACAAGTGGTTGATCTTAGGTGCATTTCTTGAGATCTTCATACCTATTAGCATATTCATGTTTTCAAGATGATTCAATTGTCTAGAAAAAGCTTCCATTGCAAGTATAAAAAGGTAAGGAAATAGATGATCTTCTTGCCTAATTCCTCTTGTCGGTTTTAAAGCAGCTGAGGGTGAGCCATTAATCATGATTTCAACTTGAGCGGTGCTGATGCACTTCATTATAAGATGACAGAATTTGTTGCAGAATCCAAATTTCCTGAGACCCTCCATTAGAAACGTCCATTCAATTCTGTCAAAGGCCTTGGACATTTCCATTTTTAGAGCAAGATGACCAGTTCTCCCCCTTTTTCTTTTCATTGCTTTCACAAGTTCTTGTACTAAGCACACATTTTCATATATTAATCTACCAGGCACATAAGCAGACTGCATAGGAGATATAATATTTACCATGTGTTTCTTGAGTCTTAAAGCAATTATTTTTAGAGATGAGTCTATAAATTTTGTTGCAAAGGGAAATGGGCCTGAAATCCTCCGGCTTATGAGCTGTAGTAGTCTTTGGAATAAAAGTAATTCTTGTGTTATTGAGCTTATTCAAAAGAAAACCAGAACTGAAGAAAGATTGCACTGTTTTGCAAATATCCTCTTGAACAATTTGCCATTGAGATTGATAGAAACCGGGAGGAAAGCCGTCAGGTCATGGAGAGGTCCATGGATCCATTAACTTTAAAGCTTCGAAGATCTCTTGATTTGAAGGAATTGAAACTAAAGCATCATTGTCTTGCTCTGAGATACATGAAGGAATGTGTTGAAGAAAATTTTCACTATCTCCAGGATTTGAAGTAGTACTCATTTTTTTGAAGTGAGCAACAAGTAAATCTTCAATGGAGCTTCTATCTTGACACCATGATCCATCTGGGGCTTGCAAGGAATCTATTTTGTTCCTAACTCTTCTCTGATTATCTCTGATGTGAACGAATTTGGAGTTCTTGTCCATGTCATTGTAGAAATGGTCCTTAGACTTCTGTCTGTTTGAAGAAGCTTGTATTTCATTCAAGGCATCAATCTGTTTTTCAATTTGAAGTACCTCCTCAGTATTACTACCTTGGAGATCTGTAGCTTGCAGTTTAGACAGTTCTTCTTGCGGGACAGTAATATTATTCGGGATCAGACCAAACATATTTTTACTCCATTTAGATAAGATGTGTCTAGTGTTAGACAACTTGTCATTCATGACAAAAGCTGCAGAACCTGTATTGTTAGAAACCAAAGCATTTCTTATCTCATTAATACAAGAATCATTCTCTAGCCAATTCTCAAAAAATTTCCAAGTTTTACCTGAAGAATTGTAGCTAGTGTACAAGGATAAGAGTATGGGGGCATGATCTGAACCTTTTATGAGAAGATGAGTTAATTTAGAATCAGGGAAACAAAAAGCAATCTCTATTCACTAAAGATCTATCGATTCTGGATTTAATTCTACCAGTTCCATGACTATTACTAGTCCAGGTATAGGGATTGCCACTGAAACCAAAATCATGGAGGTCAGCTTCTTTAATATGATCTAGAACTTCATCTGAAGTAGGATTAGTATTTGTGTTTCTTTCAAAAGTATCTAAAGTGATATTAAGGTCCCCTATAAGGACCTAAGGAATTTTAACCACTTTACTAAGATTATTTATGTAATCTCATTGAGCTGGTTGATCCTCTTTGTAAGGAATGCCATAAACACAGGAAATGAACCACTCACTTTTGGCGGGATCATTAATGATTAAAGCATGGAACATATCTGAAGAGGAGTTAACTATTTCAAGGGAGAAACCATCTTTCCATAAAAGAACAATGCCACCATCTTGACCAATAGACGGAACAAAAGAAATATTAGGCATATTAAGAAACTTAGTTAGATTTTGAATTCTATTATCATTGATCTTGGTTTCAGATAAAAAGATAATATTAGGGGAATGAAGTTTGTTCACGTGAAGCAGATGTTCTCTAGTTTCTTTGCCTAGAAATACTTGGCAGTTCCAGCTCAAAATTTTCATGTTGTAAGATTTCAAAAACAACTAGACTTGATACTCAAGTAGTTGTAAGGAAGAGCAGAATGAAACAAAACAAATTCAAAATGAGATTGAATTTGAAAACTAGACTGATAATGAACAAAACTATTAGCAATGAGAAATTGCATTACCAAGTTTTGAGTGGCCTCGTTCATATCATGAGAAGGCTCCTCTATTTCCTTAGCTCCATCCTCCATCAGATCATGTCCATTTCATCTGCCTATGCTGCAAGAGGATTTTTACCAGTATTACTTTCCATGTCGCTGCCTTCCATTAGAGCTACGTCTTGAGCATCAGTTCTATATCTTTTGTTTCCCCTATTCTCCTCATCTTCTTTAGCTTCTTCAATTTGCTTACGGCTAGCTTCAGCAATAAGTGTGATCAGGAGGTCCATATCTTCAATGATTTCTAATCCATAAGCTAAAGCCAGTTCATGAATATAGGCTATGTATTCCTCATTAGTGTATCTCCTTATTCTGAGCTCATCAGCAATTATGTCGCATTCTTCATCCTTGTGATCAATAGTGAAGCATTTGGTACAAAGAGAGTGAGGTTGTTTTTCCTAGTGAAAACGAATCCAAGTAACACCTCCAGATGCATTGTTCCACCATCCTCCTCTATGAAGAGGTTTGGATAAGTCTATTTTGATTGTAGCATTGATAGTGCTACCATAGACTTGAGTAACATCTTCCGTATCTGTCGAAACTTTTAATCCTAGTTCTTCAATGGCTTCATCCACAATTTCCTTGGAGTTATGCTCGAGTAAGAGGTTTTTGAATTGCACATCCCATTCTTGATGAGAGAACACATAGCTTTCGACTGGAATAGTCGCATCATAATTTAGCAGATTCAAGTGACATTTCTTCGCATTCCAAGGGCCTTTTTTGAGAATAGTATTCATAACCTCTACAGTGTGGAACTTGAAGAGATACATGTTCCTTCCAATAGCTCTTACTTCTTTTGTTCAGTACCTGTTCCAAACTTTTTGTACTTCTTTCCTTATAACATCAGTATCAAAGTTGTCTTTTGAAAAAAGCTTTCCAATAAGGGTTGTGCTGTGATCCTCAGCTACTTTGACAAAAGCTTGCTTAGTACCCACTGCTCTACGCATCTGCCTAGCACATATGTCTCTAATCTGAGTGTTTTGCATTTTTCTAGTGATAGAAGTGATTTAATTGTTTGAAGACGACGCCATTTGAGTTTCAAGATTGTTAATATTGAAAGTAATTGATATGAAGGAGGGTAAGTAGAAGGTATTTTATAGGGTTGAAGCAAATCTGATATATATGATGAAATTATAGCTAAAATAGATATAATTAGTTATACCAGAATCATTTTCTCCTTTAAGATTGTTAATGGGGATAATTCTTCCGGGGTAAGAGATATATCCTATAAACAGAAAGTTGACTATCTTTTGAGTAGATTGCGGTTGAGTTATATATCTCCTTCCATTACGGAGAGAAATATGGGAAAATTTGAACTTTTTGAAATTCAAAATTTTCTCTCCCAGAATCTGAGCTGTATCTACCGATTTGAACAAGTTAAGATCGCTAGAGACATTTAAATCATAAAAATGATAAAGAAAATAATACTGATTCATACTGATAAAAACCTCTTCAACATTTGAGGCTTGCAATACTGCTGGATAAGTTGATGAAAAGTCGGTACTTGATTGTAACAATAGAGTTACAAGGAGGAGACCTTTGCAGAGAGAGGTCCAAAACTGAATGCTTCTCATGATTTGATGAACAAACCGGCCTGAAAATTAGCAAACAATCAACATGTTAAATAAACAAAAAGATTAGCCAAAATAGATTTGAAAAACAATTAAAAACAATACAGAATGGAAACAACTAGATTTCAAAATCTAAAACTATTGAAATGGATAAATGGAAACAGGTTGGGAGAGAAAAAGAAGTAATTATCATAAGTTAAGATGTGAACATGGATAAAGATGATGAATGGAAGCATATATCATTTGATAAGATCAAACAAAAAATGTTCAGAAGATGCTCTCTATTATATAGGCACATGATGGTTCTAGCTCTCAGGCAGTGGAGAAGAAGATGCTCCAAGCACTCGTCCTCAAAATGCTCTTTTTTCATTCTTTGACTGATATTTTTTACCCATCGAGAGAGAGTGAGAGAGAGATACCTTCAGAAAATCCAGTGGAAAACTTATCATACTCCATCTCTACAGGCCATTTTTGTATTGGAGCATCACTATATATATTTTTCAAACTCGAATTGGCTTGAATTTTGGGTAGATTGCCCCCGACACAATCACTATACCAAAGAAACGACAAAAATTAAAAGTTGTGGAGGATGAATTTTCCGGAGGTATAAAATAGATTTGATGGATTATCATCTTCATGACCACAAAACTACAATTTTTTAAGATGTAGGTTGACAGGATGCACAACAAAGAAGTTATATTATAAAGATGATGACAGGACTAATCATCAGAAATTTTGCAGGTATCCACTACCAAAAAAAAGGCGCATCTTCAAGCATGGAAATTTGACTGGCAAGAAAATGGAGTGTGGGGCTATACTACAAGCAGTACTCTGCGCATTGAGTATTTGACAGTTGACACCAAACTCGAAACTGATTCAAAGAATGTAGCTACTGCAGTTGAAGGATTGCTCACTAGTGTTTCTTGGCAGAGTTAAATGATTATTGAGGATATGCCAGTATATTAGTAAGAAGTATAATAACCCAGCCGATGCACTGGCAAAACATGCTAAGAAGTTTAGAGTTTCTAAAACTTGCAAACAATCTGTTCCAAATTTTATTTCTGTCCAAGACATGGACGAGATGATAAATGTAACCCCAGTCAAGATTAATGAAACCATTTCTTTGCATCCAAAAAAAGGAAGTTATGTTGTAATGTTTCTTAATCAATTCTTCTTATATAAAGGAGAATGATTATGCTGACATGGCGGAACCACAATATATGCATGCTTATTTTACTTTTTCTTTTTTCTTTTTTTTCCCTGAGATTTGCTTAATCCATGGAAGTAGTAGTTGAACTTTTTCTTTTTCCATAGGGCAGTTCATTTTTGTATTCTTAATCCTACAAGAACATTTTGATTAACTGTTGAATTATTTAAGGTTTTCTTTGTGATAACCAGGGAAGTATTAACGTGGAAATGGGACAGAGACAAGACGCAAACAAGGTTTTGTTTCAGCATTTCCATTATGCACGTGCGAGTAATTTACTACTGCAAACCAAATTAGAGCAGGTCAGAAATTTGCCACCCGTAAAGTTATTCCGATGTGGCCAGAAGGGTACCAAGCTGTGCTGCACATAATTCTTTTTTTGGCAGGTAGGATCTATGGAGTACCACATAGTCCAGTTTTCCTACAATTTTCTACTACATAGTAATTTCCTACTTGCAATTTGTAGCATAAAAAAAGAAAGAGCTGGAACATCAAAAACTCTATGATCTTACTTGCTCTTTTCATATTTACAATGTAGGAGCTGCATTCGTCAAAGTATGTTCTCGCTGAAGAAAGAGACGGAGAATTCCAGAGTTATAGGTACTGTCATAAGATCGATCAAGAAATCTTTATTGCGCTAGAAGCCATAAAATACCTGAAAGAGAAGAAATCTTTATTTGCACGGGCATAAGCGACCTTGTATATATATAAGTCCAAAATGAAGATCAAATCGGTTGTTTTTTTCTAATCAAAAGAGAAGAATATATTAGAGTAGAGAATGTCGACGTTGATTCAGCCTTTATTTTTGATGTCTTTAATTCAAAACCGGACATAAAACTTTGGTTTCATTTGGCTCTTTTATGAAAAATGGATAGATTCCAAAATCTAAATCGTAAAAATTATTAACCTAAAGAGGTAATAATACAAGAAAAAAGATAAGACGAGATCAATGGGTCAATACATTACAGTGTAAAGATCTCTTGCGATCTCGTCGCACAGAATTATGGCCACATAAGACCTTTACATAGAAAGGCAAATAAGACCTTGTGAGAAACATAAAACTAATTTTGTTTTGCAGGAATTCACAGAGAAAAAAGAGTACTGCGAACGCATTCGCACCAAATGCATGAAGAACTATAAAATAAACTATTCATTCTAAGCCTATCAAGATGTGTCAATTAACAGTGTCAAGAATGGGAATGCAAAGGGAATGTTATTTGCCTCATTTGATAGGCTCATATACATGCGAGAGAATGATATTTTGGACGCGAATGCGAACAAAGGGAATTTATATTAAAGGAGTGAAAAATTATGCTCAAAAGGTGCATGTTTTTAAGATTACATGAAAATATTTAGGAGGCAAAGAATTTACAACAAATGAAAATGATTAATCTTCTTTTTCTTCGTCTCGCTCAGCCTCAGAACCGCTTATTTCTTCTTCAGATTCTTCATCTTCTACCTCACTTTCCGAAATATCAGAAATATGTTCATTGTCAGGGATTTCTAGAAATTTATACTTTGTAAGAGGAATGTCATTCTCAGCGCAAACTTTCTTAACAGCAACTTCGCGAGCACGATTAACATCATTACTATTGTTTGAAACCATGATGGTGAAATTCTTCTGCAATTGCCGGTACTTGGAGTTGCGAGCAGATAAATCTTTCTCTTTAGAAGCTAAGAGAGTTTCTAATTCTTCAATCTTCTGAAGATGATCCTTCTCCTTGTCTGCGAAATATGAATAAGCAGGTTAGGACACATAAAAAAAGTTATTTTCAAAGAAAAGACAAGTATTAAAAGAGCAACATTTGACCTTCATAGTTGGAAATAATGTCTTTAACCAGTGCAGAATGTTCAGCTTGAAGACTCACTTTTATAGCTAAATCCTTTCTAGCATCATTCAGAACTCTAGCAGCCCAACTAAATTCATCTTCGCTTTCTATGAGAAGCTGGGAGCGAATTAAATTTCTTTCTTCGACAAGTATGTTCTTTTCGCTCAAAGCTAAATCACGTGCTTTTTGAACCTCAATAATAGATTCTTGGAATTTTTCTGGTGCTTTCGCACCCTTAAGAGCCATCTCATCTTTCTCATTAATAAGCTTATTCTTCTTCGTTTCCAAAAATTGAATTTTTTCTTGGCTCTCATGAAGATGATGTTTAAAGTTATTAAATGAAGTCAATAAAGATTTATGGATTTTTCTAAGAGCAACATATTTCATTCTTAATTCTTCCGAACTCAGATTTTCAAATCCTTGTTTGGGATAGTTATTTAAAGAAGAGTTAAGATGTTCCCAAAGGGTTTCATCATCAGGGAGATTGGCAGCCTCATCCGAAAGATTATACAGGTCTGCGAATATAACAAAATAAGAGATACGAATTATCGCATAAAAAAAGAAGAACAAGGAAGTAAATGCTATATACCAATTAGTTCATCAGTTCTTTCTCGGGCTCTGCAAATCAACTCAGAATTGGTCGAATTCTCAGTTTTAAGCTTAACATTTTCTTCCTCAAGCTTAATAAGTCTCCGTTGGTAGTTTTAGGAAATTACATAAGATAAACGGGCTCCCTGCGAGAACGAAAGGAAGTATTGTATTTATGAATAAAGCAAGACTAAAGAAAAAACAAAAGGTAAAGTTGCAAATATTACCAAAGAGCCGATTGTGAATTGGAGGTTTGGATTTATCGCAGAGGAAGCTCCATGAAGAGATGGATCATCTAAAGTAGGAGAATCGCATATTTTAGAGACCATTCCAAAGGCACGATTCAATTCTTCATTGTCAACAACAGTCAAAAGATCTCCAGCAAAAAGATTGGATAACTCTTTCAAAGAAGAGTAAACTGATGAATCCTCAGGAGCAAGAATGTCGTCCACACTAGACTCCGAACTTGAAGAAGAATCATATCTTTTACGCATCCTGGAGATATCATCCATTGAAGATGTCGTTTTTGACGAAGAGTTAGACGTAGGCCTTTTAAGAGTATCCTTACATTTACCTGAAGTCTTATCAAACAAAGGTTTCACCTACACGAATAATCAAGATAAGAAAGAGAGGCAACAATATTGTTAAAGTTAAACAAAATGTTTCTTACTTTATTATCTGCGAAGCTCGTGCATTGTGTGAAGTCTTGGACCTCTTAGCAGCCTGCAAATAGAAAAAAATCGGAAAATAAGTCTTTGGAAGGAAATTATGCGAGATTGAGAATATTTATGCAAAGCCCCCATACCACTTTCTATGTCTCAGCTTCGGAAAGTACAAATTTCCAAGGTTGGTAAGAAAAAAAATTTCGGAAGAGGAATATCAAAGCCATCCTCAGATTTACCAGAAATATAAGGACCCTCTAGAATGACAGGGGAATTAAGCCAGCTTGAGTCATTAGATCTGCGAGCAGAACTGTTATATTTGTCATTCCAATCAACATCTCGGATGATCTTATTATTTTCAGCGATACCATCTTTTCTTCTTAAGCGAACGACCCATTTAGTTGAATTGCTTTTCATAATTGCAACATAGTAATTTTTGAAGAAGTTATCAAGAGTATATTCGGTAGAATTGATGACCTTATCACGATACGATTCATTTCGCACCTCATAAGGATAACAGGTCTCTAAACCAGCTGCACGACGAGAATATTCCAAAGTTATTCTGATCACATCACCACTTAGTTGGAATATTCCCCGTGCGAATCGATCATCAGTAAGAATTTCATAGAATAAGGGAATTTCTGGGTTGAACAAGGGAATTAGAAGAATAGAAAGTTGTCCCAATGAAACAATAACTCTTTGATTATTCCATTTTTCGAAATTGATCAAATCAAGATTTAGTTTGGATGAATATCCAGATGATGAAGGAAGAGAAAGTGAGTAACCTCTCGAATGGAGTTCGTCTTTTAACTTGTTGAATTCTGTCTCCATCTTCTTACCAGCAGGAGCCATTTTTAGAATGGGAAAGAAGATGAGCAAAAGAAGTAAATTATTTGGTGAAATAAGTTTTAGTTTTGACAAAATCAAGATCAGTGAAAGCAGTAGCAGAGAAGATGAAACAGGAAAATAGAAATAAGAAGACGAAAGAAGATATATAAGGAAAAGTTAGTCCCATTTTTCGAGATTCCATTTCATTAATGCGAGGAATGAACGGATAAAAACAGGCGGTTAAAAGGACGTGTCAGATAACAAGTGGTTAAAAACACACGACTAATTAAAGAAAACTGGAATTCTGTAGGAATGTCGGCAAGATAGAATACGAAAAGATACATACATGCGATATTATAGGATGGAAATTTCTCATATCGCTCACTTCACAATGTAAGCGAAATGAGAAGAGGCACAATGTAGGAATGAAATATCGAACATATCAATAAGTATGCGAAGTAAGGATTATCTGATGTAAGCGAAGACTATCGCACATGGTAAAGTTGAAATGACGTATTGGATGATGTCAACAAAGTCACGAGTAAAGTATAATGATCTATGCGAAGTATAAGCTGTGCAAGAATGAGTGAATATACATGAGCGAATGTAACACACAGTGATTCCGAAAATAGTGGGTCTCTTAGCTGTCATCCACTATGAGGAATCATATATAAAGGGAAGAAGTCATTATACAGAGAGGGGATCTTCTAGTGTGAGTGAGACAAGAAACTAGGAGAGAGAAAGTTTATTTGGAGAGCAAGTAAAGTCATTGTAATCCTTTGTATCCAATTATAAACCTTGATAATTAATAAAAGAATTCATTATGATTACTTAGGTTATTGTTTAGATACATCGTGGTGTGGTTGTAGGTTTTCCTGCAACTACACATAACTTGTTTTATGACTCATTTTCTAGGCCGTCAAATGACTCTTCCAGTTAAAGGGAAATTTACGTCCTGGATTTCCTGGACGTAACCAGTTTACGGTTCATAAATATACTTTTCTACCCATCCATGTAAGTGATGACGACTGGAATATCATTTTTCGACCAAGCCGTTTATATTGTGACAGCTGGAATATCACTTGACGACCCATCCGTAAACTCATGGACGGTTGGCTTATCACTTGTCGACCCAGCCGTTTTATGTGTTTAAATTTCTTTTGCGAATAATGATGTGACAAATTTCATTTTATTATAGATTGTACCGTACATTTCGGTGGAAGACCAAGAGGTGGTTATGGAAGACCAAGAGGAGGTTATGGAAGATCAACCCCAATGTGCGCAAGTTTCCGAGGACACAAGTGCTCAGTATGCAAACAACTATGAGTGTAAAGATAAGGAAGATGCAAAGAAGTGGGCTCGATCACAAGGGTTGAAAAAGATGTGCATCATAGTCCAGAATAAACAAGTTACATTCAACGACTTTCAAATGGTTTGCGAATGTAGTGGAAAGTATGAGAGCCATTGGAAAAAGGGTGGTGAATATATACGAAAAACCCCAAGGAAGAAGGGAGTACATAATACGAAGAAGTGAGGATGCCCTTTTAAGCTTCAGTTTAAATATACCGACGATAAGAAAGTGTGGTATATGGCTAAAGTCGTCTCGGGTTATCATAATCATCCTATTCCGGAGAGTTTGATCAACCATCCTTATTTGGCAAGGCTCAACCCCTTAAAAAAGGAGTTAATACACGTGTTGAGTAAAAGACGCACAAGACCTATTGATATTCTTAGTGGCATGAAGATGTTAAACCCCTAAAACCCATCCTCATTGTCAACTATCTATAATGAAAGAGAAAGAAAAGTTTGAGATGAATGACAAAATAGCCGAGGTGTTATGGGTGGATTTTCAAGTTGATTGGGAACAACTAATATGGTCGCTCACGGAACCATTATATTTCCTAAGGGAGTGTTTTGTAATGGAAAAATGGTGAACCTACCCGTATGTTATAACATATTTGAAAAACGAGTTATTAGATCCCCACAAAGAAAAGTTTGTTAGTACATGGGTAAACCGTTATAGACATTATGACAATCAAGCCACAAGCACGGTGGAGTCGGCTCACTATCGGTTCAAGAGTAAGTTAAATGGTTGTGATGGTGGATTCGTTTTTGTTTGTGAAGCTATGGTCGAGTATTTCAAGTGTGATCTACATAGAATTAAAGGGAATTTTGAAAAGAGTCAATCTAGAACGTTTGTCGACTACCGGGAAAGCCCTTGGCTCTGGGGAATAAGTTTATATGTTTCTCAATGGGAAATCCTACTTTAGTTCATCATTTCTTTCTCGGGCTCTGCAAATCAACTCAGAATTGGTCGAATTCTCAGTTTTAAGATTAACAATTTCTTTCTCAAGCTTCATAAGTCTCCTTTGGTAGTCTGAGGAGATTACATAAGATAAACGGGCTCCTTGCGAGAACGAAAGGAAGTATTGTAGTTAGGAATAAATCAAGACTAAAGAAAAAACAAAAGGTAAAGTTGCAAATATTACCAAAGAGCCGAATGTGAATTGGAGGTTTGGATTTATCGCAGAGGAAGCTCCACGAAGAGATGGATCATCTAAAGTAGGAGCATCGCATATTTTAGAGACCATTCCAAAGGCACGATTCAATTCTTCATTATCAACAACAGTCAAAAGATCTCCAGCAAAAAGATTGGATAACTCTTTCAAAGAAGAGTAAACTTATGAATCCTTAGCAGAAAGAATGTCGTCCTCACTAGACTCCGAACTTGAATAAGAATCGTATCTTTTACGCATCCTGGAGAGATCATCCATTGAAGATGTCGTTTTTGACGAAGACTTAGACGTAGGCCTTTCAAGAATATTCTTACCTTTACCTGAAGTATTATCACACAAAGGTTTCACCTACACGAATAATCAAGATAAGAAAGAGAGGCAACAATATTGTTAAAGGTAAACAAAATTTTTCCTACTTTATTATTTTGCGAAGTTGATGCATTGTGTGAAGTCTTGGCCCTCTTAGCAGCCTGCAAATAAAAAAAAATGGGAAAATAAGAAATTGGAAGGAAATTATGCGAGATTGAGAACATTTATGCGAAGCCCCCATACCACTTTCTCTGTCTCAGCTTCGGAAAGTACAAATTTCCAAGGTTGGTAATATGAAAACTTTTCGGGAAGAGGAATATCAAAGCCATCTTTAGCTTTACCAGAAATATAAGGACCCTCTAGAATGACAGGGCAATTAAGCCATCTTGAGTCATTAGATCTGCGAGTAGTACTTTTATATTTGTCATTCCAATCAACATCTAGGATGATCTTATTATTTTCAGCCATGCCATCTTTTCTTCTTAAGCGAACGACCCATTTAGTTGAATTTCTTTTCATAATTGCAACATAGTAATTTTTGAAGAAGTTATCAAGAGTATATTCGGTAGAATTGATGACCTTATCACGATGCGATTCATTTCGCACCTCATAAGGATAAGAGGTCTCTAAACCAGCTGCACGTCGAGAATATTCCAAAGTTATTCTGATCGCATCACCACTTAGTTGGAATATTCCCCGTGCGAATCGATCATCAGTAAGAATTTCATAGAATAGGGGAATTCCTGGGTTGAAAAAGGGAATTAGAAGAATAGAAAGTTGTCCCAATGAATCAATAACTCTTTGATTATTCCATTTTTCGAAATTGATCAAATCAAGATTGAGTTTGGATGAATTGCCAGATGATGAAGGAAGAGAAAGTGAGTAACCTCTAGAATGGAGTTCGTCCTTTAACTTGTTGAATTTTGTCTCCATCTTCTTACCAGCAGGAGCCATTTTTAGAATGGGAATGAAGATGAGCAAAAGAAGTAAATTATTTGGTGAAATAAGTTTTAGTTTTGATAAAATCAAGATCAGTGAAAGCAGTAGCAGAGAAGATGAAACAGTAAAATAGAAATAAGAAGACGAAAGAAGATATATAAGGAAAAGTTAGTCCCATTTTTCGAGATTCCATTTCATTAATGCGAGGAACGAACGGATAAAAACAGGCGGTTAAAAAGACGTGTCAGATAACAAGTGGTTAAAAACGCACACGTAATTAAAGAAAACTGGAATTATGGAGGAATGTCGGCGAGATAGAATACGAAATGATACATACATGCGATATTATAGGATGGAAATTTCTCATATCGCTCACTTCACAATGTAAGCGAAATGAGAAGAGGCACAATGTAGGAATGAAATATCGAACATATCAATAAGTATGCGAAGTAAGGATTATCTGATGTAAGCGAAGACTATCGCACATGGTAAAGTTGAAATGACGTATTGGATGATGTCAACAAAGTCACGAGTAAAGTATAATGATCTATGCGAAGTATAAGCTGTGCGAGAATGAGTGAGTATACATGAGCGAATGTAACGCACAGTGATTCCGAAAATAGTGGGTCTCTTAGATGTCATCCACTATAAGGAATCATATATAAAGGGAAGAAGTCATTATATAGAGGGGGGATCTTCTAGTGTGAGTGAGAAAAGAAACTAGGAGAGAGAAAGTTTATTTGAAGAGCAAGTAAAGTCATTGTAATCCTTTGTATCCAATTATAACCTTGATAATGAATAAAAGAATTCATTATGATTACTTAGGTTATTGTTTAGATACATCGAGGTGTGGTTGTAGGTTTTCCTGCAACTACACGTAACTTGTTTTACGACTCATTTTCTAGGCCGTAAAATGACTCTTCCAGTTACAGGGAAATTTACGTCCTGGATTCCTGGACGTAACTGGTTTACGGTTCAGAAATATACTTTTCGACCCAGCCATGTAAGTGATGACGGATAGAATATCATTTTTCGACCCAGCCGTTTATATTGTGAGATCTGGAATATCACTTGACGACCCAGCCGTATACTCATGGACGGATGGATTATCACTTGTCGGCCCAACCGTTTTTATGTGTTTAAATTTCTTTTGTGAATAATGATGTGACAAATTTCATTTTATTATAGATTGTACCGTACATTCCGGTGGAAGACCAAGAGGTGGTTATGGAAGACCAAGAGGAGGTTATGGAAGATCAAACCTAATCTGGGCAAGTTTCAGAGGACACAAGTGCTCAGTATGCAAACAACTATGAGTGGAAAGATAAGGAAGATGCAAAGAAGTGGGATCGATCACAAGGGTTGAAAAAGATGCGCATCATTGTCCAGAATAAATAAGTTACATTCAACGGCTTTCAAATGGTTTGCGAATGTAGTGGAAAGTATGAGAGCCGTTGGAAAAAGGGTAGTGAATATATACGAAAAACCACAAGGAAGAAGGGAGTACATAATACGAAGAAGTGCGGATTCCCTTTTAAGCTTCAGTTTAAATATAACGACGATAAGAAAGTGTGGTATATGGCTAAAGTCGTCTCGGGTTATCATAATCATCCTATTCCGGAGAGTCTGATCAACCATCCTTATTTTGCAAGGCTTAACCCCTTAGAAAAGGAGTTAGTACACGTGTTGAGTAAAAGACGCACAAGACCTATTGATATTCTTAGTGGCATGAAGATGTTAAACCCCCAAAACTCATCCTCATTGTCAACTATCTATAATGAAAGAGAAAGAAAAGTTTGAGATGAATGACAAAATAGTCGAGGTGCTATGGGAGGATTTTCAAGTTAATTGGGAACAACTAATATGGTCGCTCACGGAACCATTATATTTCCTAACGGAGCATTTTGTAATGGAAAAATGGTCAACCTACATGGATGTTATAACATCTTTGAAGAAAGAGTTATTAGATCGCCACAAAGAAAAGTTTTTTATTACATGGGTAAACCGTTATAGACATTATGACAATCAAGCCACAAGCACGGTGGAGTCGGCTCGCTATCGGTTCAAGAGTAAGTTATATGGTTGTGATGGTGGATTAGTTGTTGTTTTTGAAGATATGGTCGAGTATTTCAAGCGTGATCTCGATAGAATTAAAGGGAATTTTGAAAAGAGTCGATCTAGAACGGTTGTCGACTACCGGGAAAGCCCTTGGCTCTGGGGAATAAGTTTATATGTTTCTCAATGGGCAATCCTAAAAATGATAACGGAAGTGGAGGCTTGGGAGGAACACAATTTTCCACCGGGAATGAGATGTAATTCTCCCAATAAGTCGGCTATGGGGCTCCTATGTAGGCATGCGGTAGCAAATTATCCCACAAGGATGATTCCGATCGAAGATATAGATCCATTATGGAAACAACTAGATTTTAAAGATCCATCACCAGATCAAGGTTTTGGGGACGTGTTTTGCGACACGGAGGTACACAAGGAACTTTTTGAGAAGTATTCTTATTTACTACCGGCGCAAAGACAACTTTGGTTGTATGAAATGCAGAAATTCAAACGTTCATTCACTAGAGATGATATTTCAGAACCTAACAAGGGGCAAGGCAAGGGTAGGCCTTCGAAGAAAATAACAAAGAAACAGGAAAGGGCAAAAGCTAAGATAAAGGTTCAACAGGGTCCAAAATTGACTCCTTCAATGCGAAGAGATCTTTCGGGTTTTGAGAAGTTGAACGAGTTGTACGAACTTAAACGAAAAGAAATGGAAAAAGTCGGACCAAGCCGAGCTAGTTAAATGAAGGTAAAATGCCGTAAGAAGAATGTGATTGTTGCATCCCAAGAAAATTCAAAAAGAAAAAAAGTTGTTAGTGAAGTCAAAATTAAAGACCCGGTTGTTTCATCCCAACAAGGTTCAACAACAAAAGAAGCTAGTAGTGTCCAAAGAAAAGTTGGTGGTGCGGTTGGTATTAAGCAATTAGCGAGAAGCCGAGGTAATGATGTCAAAGGAAAAGCAGCGATGGTTGAACCATCACAAATCACCCCACAAAGAGTTGTTTGTAACCTTGATGGTGAGAAAGAGACGGTTATCTTGGATGTAGTTCCGATGAAATCACCCCTATAGATGAGGAAGGTAATTATATCCGACCTACCTACACGATATACAAAAATTACATGCACTTTTTACCACATTTTATTCATGAGTACATCAAATCCACCGACGATGTTGAGGGCGACGGAAATTGTGGTTACCATGTGTTCGTAGATCAACTTGGACCTTTTGAGGAGGCAAAATAATTGGGTGACGACCAAATTACTTATGTAAGGCAAAAGTGTTTGCTTGAACTACGTGGTTTCCCCAATTTCTACAAGCCAATGATGAGACTCGAAATAAATGACACGGAGGCGATGCTAAACGAGGAGTTCAAAGCATTTGAACAGCGTTTAATGGGCAACAAGTGTTTGACAAGTGAATATTGGATGAGAATGCCAATATGTGGCCATCTGTTGTAGTATTTCGATTGCGGTAAATAAGAGTTCGTTGCTCGTACTTGTAAAGATTTAAAAATAAAGATATATACAGAAAATATGTCACAAGATCAAGAGGAACCAGGACTCAGGATTCCAATGTGTTTCATATTCAAGTGGCTCAGAAAATAATCCTAGGTGATTATAGCTCAAAATAAAACAAATATTAACTCTATCTTTGCCAAATTAGATTTCATAAAATATTACTTGTATATTATAAGCATGGCACATCAAGCATCCCTACGACTAAGCATGTTCCATCAAACAAAATCACAAGTAATTAATTGAAATCATAAATCAATTAAAATCGGTGCAAAAAGTGAATTAAGAATTATTTAAATAACCACATGGATGAAAAACAGCTACCTCCATCATCCAAGTATTGGGGTTTAGCTACTCATAATAATCATGTTCTCAAAATACATACTTGATGCTCAAAATATGATTAAAAGAGTGAAAAATATAAAACAGTGAAACTACGACCCTCTATAAGCGTCCAGAGAATAACGATACCAGGGAACTGCAGTAAGTAACGACACTCCGCTGCTGCTGCGGAAAATAAGACTGCTTTGTGCAGTCTGTTCTTCGTGTTCTTCAAGGTCCTCTAATGGCAGTAGCAGCAGCAGGTGGGAATTGCTGCTAATCCTTCTTCTTCGCTCCTCTGCGTCCCAAACCTTCCCTAAACTCTTGATAAAAACCCTCTACCACTTCTCAACAGCCTTTATATACACAACAGGGTCCAAATAACTCGATTAAATCCGAGTTTATCTCCCTTTTTCTTCACGTGCAGTTGAGAGAGAAATCTCTTTTCTGTTGCTTTGTACGCGTCTGTTAGCTATAAAATAGCCACCAAACTCTTCCTATGACTTGAACATGACCAAATACATGATTATCCAGCGTAAAAGTCTCCCAAAATCTCCACAAAATCTTCGACAGTGAACAGCAGGACACGTCGCTCTGCCTGGACTTTGATCTCTTCTTCCGGCTTATCCAGCCCAGTTGGTTGGGTCTAATTGCTTGCAACAGGCCTGTTATGTCTTCTAGAGTCCATACGTACCAAATACATCAATTGAATCTCCTCAAAACTCGCTCAAATTCCACTTTCAAAACTGTTCTTCGCTGCTGCCATTTTTCCCGCCAGTTTCTGTTTTGAATTTTGAGAAGGAAACTGACCTCCCCCTAATCCAGTTATGGTGTCCTTTTAGCACATGCCCTGAAATGGGGTGCCCCTTATCCAACTTAGGAGTGCCTTTAGCAATTCTTCTGGGATGTTTTCCGCACTTTTTCGTGGTTCCTCCGAGCTATTTTTGGGGTACTTCCGGTACACTTCTGGGGAGCTTCCGGTATGCTATCTACAGAGGTCCAAATGCCATATTTTTAGCCAATTTTGCCGCAAAACCTTATTCTTCTAAAAACACCAACAAATTAATAAAATAACCAAATAATTATAGAATCGAGCACTAACACTATATACAATTGAGATATATTAGACACATAAATGCGTCTATCAAATACCCCCAAACTTATTATTTGCTAGTCCCGAGTAAATCAAATAGAAAATAAAATCCTAACTCACTGTCGCAGGCTTCGTCGATTGCATTTAGCGTATGCAATAAGCCTTTAAACGCCTAGGTGGCCCTAGTGGCCGAGTTATAGTCTCGGGTGGGTTTACCAGAGGTGTACCTACAAAACCTGTACTCCAGACCTTAGCTATCTACACAGAACCTTGGAAGGCACTAATGAATCTCCTTGGTTGACATACTTATTGACTACAGGAAGAAGTACCCTGATGCGAAATTCCAATTGTTGTACACGAGTTTGCACTCAAGCATACTAAATTTCATATAAAGTGACAGAGCTTTACTCAGATAGTTGCACTATGGACATCATATTCGGAGTCAAAACTAATCACATGGATGGATCAAGAAGATGGATATAGAAAAACATATATGGTTTGGATGTTAACTAGGTGAACGGTGTTTCTCATATCTGTCTGAAGGCCACTGCCAAAATAAACTTATCCTAAATGACTGAGATAGTCTGACTAGTATCAACTCACCGGCATATACAAGGGAACCAGTGGTTAATAACCCTAAATCTAGGTCAACACAACTAGCATATACAAGGGTTCCAGTGGTCGACTTTATTGAATCTTATTCCGTTTTGGTCTAATGGTCTGGTCTCAATTTTTTATTTTTTTTTGGTATCTCAATCACTCTATCTCACCCTAGCAGTGGTAACAACTTGAATCGTGAGCCCCACCTAATCACTTAGAGAAACATAGTTTAAAATGAAAAAATAAAAACAGAAGTGAAAAGGACTCAATGAGATATGGTGAAACTATCATGTTATTTCTAACACCTGAGCTCTGTGCTTTTATGAATAGACTCTTCTAGATGTTGCCATCTAATCAGATTGGTTCCTCAACTCCTACAACCAAAATGCTTCCATCCACTTAGATTAGTTAGTGCAATCCTCAATAGGCATAAATTTCTAGGTTCTGGAGTTTATTTATTCATACTGCAACTAAAAAGTTTCTCCCATACCCCCAAACTTAAATCTAACATTGTCCTCAATGTTCTAAAGATAAAATTAAAAGCACGAACAAGGAGAAACTGTTACCATTTGAAGCAAAAGAGTTAAGGAAAGATATTACCGTGTTGCATGAGATTGGGTTACCTCCCAAGAAGTGCTAAGTTTAAAGTCTTCAGCCAGACATAGAAAAGGTTTAGTCAACTCGAACCGTATAACAGTAGTTCGAATAACTGTGGGTCTTTAAAACCAAAAAGAGCTGACAAAAGGAAACTGCAGTGAACCAAGAAAATGTACAAGACTAGCATGCCCTTACCTAGTTTCTGGATAACTATCACTAATTGCGTTTCAGGTTCAGGTTCTATGAAGGGGTCTAAATAGACTATTTTCCTCGGATGCATTTCCTCATAGGTAGGATCCAAATTATTAGGTCCTAGAGTCTGGAAAAACTCAGATAAGAACCTGGAATCACAAAATAACCTAAATAATTTAGGATCCTATAAGTCAATTAGGTATGACTTACATAGTTGACCACAGTCAGAGTAGTGGTCATTCTGAAGCAAATGTGTCGATTCTAATTTCCTAAAGTACTTAGGCTTAGTCTCAGAACTTAATAAGTGACACATTTGAAATATATACGTTCCCACAATTGGAAGAAAACTATTTGGTGGGAAAACAAAGTCAATCTGGGTATCATAGCTTGGGCAAACTACATCAACCAGAGGATGGGTTTCTAACGACTGAACTTTTTTCAGGACATCATTAGGTTCGGGAAACCTAATATGAAGATAATCTTGTAAGATGGTTGAGGCATGGATATCAAGTCCTATGTGAGGGGAATTTCTGAGAGTTAAAGGTAAAGCACTAGGAAAGTGATAATCACCCCCAAACTTAGAGTTTTCAGTGTCTCTAGATAGACTAGCCACAATCTCCCTAATTTCTAGATCATCAGATTCTTGGAAGTGGTCAATTGATTCTTCTAAGTTTTTATCAGGTAGTGCATCTTTACTCATCTCTACGGGTCTATGTTCTTCATTTAAGATTATTGTTTCTAAGTCGATAGACTCTAAAACAGCATTTTCAGAATAAACCCGTTCCTCTAAACCACTATCGGCTTCGCAATCAAAAGGAAATACTACATCGTCTAAAACAGTGGTATTCCTAATCAAATCCCCGTCCTCGTAATCGTCGTCCTTCCCTGCAAACAATTTAATAATATTTTTTTATTAATAATAAGACCCTTCCGTAGGGTTAAAAATTAAAATAAATTGTCCAAAGTCAAGAATAAAGTCCAAATAAAAAGTCCAAAGATTACAAAAATTATGACTAATAAAGCCTATTTACAAATTCTAAAAATAAATAAATAGAAGCTATATACAAAAAAACAAAAAAATAAAAAAAATAATAATAAAAATTAAATCCTAAAAAAAAATTATGTCTTTTTTTTTCTTCTCTTTTAGCTTTAAGCTTTTTGTTCCCAAGTCCTTAGTATTCCACTTCGAACCTGTAAATCAAAGACACAAAACGAAACGTAAAAAGGAACAAATAATAATAAATAAAAAAAAATTAAACCTAAAAACAAATCTATATACAAGTCCGCGTCATCGGCACCATTTTGTTGTAGTATTTCGATTGCGGTAAATAAGAGTTCGTTGCTCGGACTTGTAAAGATTTAAAAATAAAGATATATACAGAAAATATGTCACAAGATCAAGAGGAACCAGGACTTAGGATTCCAATGTGTTTCATATTCAAGTGGCTCAGATAATAATCCTAGGCGATTATAGCTCAAAATAAAACAAATATTAACTCTATCTTTGCCAAATTAGTTTCCATAAAATATTACTTGTATATTATAAGCATGGCACATCAAGCATCCCTAGGACTAAGCATGTTCCATAAAACAAAATCACAAGTAATTAATTGAAATCATAAATCAATTAAAATCGGTGCAAAAAGTGAACTAAGAATTATTTAAATAACCACATGGCTGAAAAACAGCTTCCTCCATCATCCCAGTATTGGGGTTTAGCTACTCATAATAATCATGTTCTCAAAATACATACTTGATGCTCAAAATATGATTAAAAGAGTGAAAAATATAAAACAGTGAAACTACGACCCTCTATAAGCGTCCAGAGAAGAACGATACCAGGGAACTGCAGTAAGTAACGACACTCCGCTGCTGCTGTTTATGCTGCGGAAAATAAGACTGCTCTGTGCAGTCTGTTCTTCGTGTTCTTCAAGGTCCTCTAATGGCAGCAGCAGCAGCAGGTGGGAATTGCCTCTAATCCTTCTTCTTCGCTCCTCTGCGTCTCAAACCTTCCCCAAACTCTTGATAAAAACCCTCTACCACTTCTCAACAACCTTTATATACACAACAGGGTCCAAATAACTCGATTAAATCCGAGTTTATCTCCCTTTTTCTTCACGTGCAGTTGAGAGAGAAATCTCTTTTCTGTTGCTTTGTACGTGACTGTTAGCTATAAAATAGCCACCAAACTCTTCCTATGACTTGAAAAGGACCAAATACATGATTATCCAGCGTAAAAGTCTCCCAAAATCTCCACAAAATCTTCGACAGTGAACAGCAGGACACGTCTCTATGCCTGGAATTTGATCTCTTCTTCCGGCTTATCCAGCCAATTGGTTGGGTCTAATTTCTTGCAACAGGCCTGTTATGTCTTCTAGAGTCCATACGTACCAAATACATCCATTGAATTTCCTCAAAACTCGCTCAAATTCCACTTTCAAAACTGTTCTTCGCTGCTGCCATTTTTCCCGCCAGTTTCTATTTTGAATTTTGAGAAGGAAACTGACCTCCCCCTAATCCAGTTATGGTGTCCTTTTAGCACATGCCCTGAAATGGGTTGCCCCTTATCCAACTTAGGAGTGCCTTTAGCAATTCTTCTGGGATGTTTTCCGCACTTTTTCGTGGTTCCTCCGAGCTATTTTTGGGGTACCTCTGGTACACTTCTGGGGAGCTTCCGGTATGCTATCTACAGAGGTCCAAATGCCATATTTTTAGCCAATTTTGCCGCAAAACCTTATTCTTCTAAAAACACCTACAAATAAATAAAATAACCAAATAAGTATAGAATCGAGCACTAACACTATATACGATTGAGATATATTAGACACATAAATGCGTCTATCACTATCTACTCGCCAACTCATTCCATTACATTATTCATTCCATCTCCTATGCACATAGTGTTACATACGCACCAACAAGACGTATTTTTACCGAAGAAGAATCTCCAAAGATATTCATCAAGGGGTTCATGAACATGAACCATTATATCGGCCTCCAATTGAAAGATGGATGCCCCTTACCTCCATTAAGGAACGGAGACGATGGTGACGACGAAATACCATTGGGTTGGTGTCATAGGTTCGAGGAAATATTTCATACTTGGGATGCATTATAGATTTCGAGGAACGACCCTTGTCTACTAATGGATTCCGATGAGGATGACTATGAGTAAATGTGGTGTGAAGGTTAGTGATAACAATGTTTTTTGTAGAAAGGTGATTAAAATGATAATATGATAACAATGTGGTGTGAACCTATGTATTTTGAATCACTAATTATATATGAAGAATCTAGTTTTACTCTTATTATGTGTTTACAATGATAATATGATAAAAATGTGGTTATTTAGAGGTATTTACGGTCAGATCATACGCTGACACGACCCATCCGTAATGACCCAAGTGAGCTATTCGCAGAATTACGGCTGAGACACCTAACCGTAGAAAAAAATTCGGCTAGGATTCCTGCCCGTATTTCTAAGTACTGTCAGTTATACAGCTGGTAATCCTGGTCGTAACTCTTCCTGGAATATCAGTTTCAGATTTTACTCCGTTACGGCTGAGACACCAAACCGTAAAAACAATTAAGACTAGGATTCCTGCCCGTATTTATGGGTACTGTCAGTTTTAAGGCTGGTAATCCTAGTCGTCAATCCAACTTACGGCTGGTAATCCTGGCCGTAAATTTCCCTACAATGTTAGTATCATATTATACTTAAACAAGAATCTGATAAATTAAGAATCAAAACACTAGTATCCACTCATTCAAGGTTAAGTCTGCATAAAGAAAAGTAAGTCTGAAAAGAAAATCACCCAAATCCATAACTTAAAACATGCTAAAAGTCTGCATAAACATAAGCTAGAATGACTTAAACAAGTACATAAGCTACAATCATCCACTACGACCAACAATGGGAGGAACACCCTCACAAGATGATGAAGAACTGTCGGGAGTTTGGGAAAGACTAATCCAATCATCCTCGTTGTTAGTATAGAGATCATCTTTCGCTGGATTATGTAACTCCTGAAGCCTGAGATCATACTTAGCCTACGTACTAACATCGTAGAAATATCACACATTGGTAGATCCTGGGGTTTATTCTCCTTCACAGGGTTCCTAAAAAAACATATCAGAAGATAGGACCAATTCACACGTAGTGATAAATTACGGTTAGGAAATAACAGACAACCTATCAGTCTAACAATCTATCGGCTGGGAAAAGTGAGACATCGTAACTGTAATCATAGTCTCGGCTAAGAAACACGCAGACGAACTAACCGTAAAAGCAGTATCGGTTGGAAACTATAAATAATGGTTAGGAAATTTTGGTAACGGTTGGGAAAATCCCAGCCGAAACAATCAGCACCCAATTTTTATTCTGCAAACACAGGACAACTTATGGCTGGGAAAGTCTCATCCGTAATAATATGTCATGGTTGGGATCTCGAATTTTCCTAACCGCTTGTGACAATAACGGCTGTGAGTTCTTGATTTTCTGGCCGTTAGGTATACATTACGGCCAGGACGATATGATATCCTAGCCGTACACGCTTCAGAAAACTATTTTTGAAAACCCTAAAATCATCAATCGTACCTTTTTTCAATCTAATGGTGAAATAACTGGTGGGTTTTTCGAGTCTTACCTAGTAGGAGTCATTTGTGGAGGATTCGTAAGTGTTTGAACAGATTGGTTCACCACACCTCCATTAAAAGGAACATCAATAACTTGCCATGTTTCAGAATCAGGGTTCAATCGGCCGGATCTTGTCACTCCTGATCTTGCTGCCATCTTGAGCTGCTTCAGAAATCAGTGGAGAAGAAAGGGAGATATTGTTAGGTTTTGGAAAGTGTTTTTGAGAGGTTTTGGAGAGTGTTTTTGAGAAGAACAAGAGAGAAAATGAAATAAAATGGTTTTGATTTTTTGGGCTTGAATTAGGAATAGGTTTTGATTATATAAGATTTGTTTTTAAAATTGATTTATTAGGAAAGGGTAAATCTGACTTTTTAATCAGTTGAGATCTCCCCCTATCCATTTTTTGTCTACACAAAGCATTTTAGCCCCCAAAAACTCACCTCCAACAGGCCCAATAATAGGATTCTTTTACAAGTAGGAATACATTTTCGTCAGCAATGGCCAAGCACCTTGTAGAATAATATTTTCGTACGTATAATGGGTTTCGTGTCATCATAATGCATAGCGTGAACAATCATCAACCTCCCATTCTCACTCACCCAAAGAATCTCCAATGCAATAGGTAAACATTTTAAAATAACGTGACTTGTTTCACCGAATTTTCATAACCAATATAAAAATCAAAATCATAAAAATAGATGACATGAATAAATGGGGGTCAGGAGAAAGTCTAGATCACATCATCATCCTATCTTTAAATTTAAATAAACATTCACTCACTCAAAGCATCTCCAAGACACACCTCTTGGTTAGACTTTTTCGGATGATCCTGATTTTTAGATCGCATCATCATCCTATCTTTAAATTTAAATAAACATTCACTCACTCAAAGCATCTCCAAGACACACCTCTTGGTTGACCCAACCCAGTTAATCTAGTAATTACCTGCTAAGTTGCACTCACATTTTGGCTTTATTATTGCTTGTCCTTTTTTAGGGATGGCCAACCGAAGGGTATACCATCCTAGTCACTGTTCCGTTCACTAAAAAGTATTCATATCTGCCATGTTACCGGCGTAAATTAAGGCAGGTCGACGTGTACGGAGACTATCCATGTGGGGTGAGTTTTCCATGGATTACCTATAATATATAGTTAGTACATTCTACAAAATTTTATCTATAATCAAAGCTTAAATATGATGATTCAAACAATGATAATAATGTATAAAATAATGCATTTTAAAATTTTAAATACATCAATTCATTTTATTTCAAAATAAAGAAAATAATCGGTGCATAAATGACTTCTACTATTTTTACTTTTCAATTTCTCATTCTTAAACATCTTCGTATACGTCGACCATCCCATCAACTGTTCAACTTCTCTTTTTTAACTTTCAAAGAACGTTTTTGATAACACAAAGGAGTGAAATTGATAAATAAATTACATGCACGATCGGTCAAGAAAATATCACATACTATACTTTTTTTTATGGAAATAGGGGTTTTGAATCTCCCCTAGATTTTATTTACGACTACCTCATTCAAATTGAGGTTTGAAGGATTACATTGATCAATTACATCAATAAATAAGACAATACAGATTATACAAGATTTACAATCGAAACTTAAATAAACGAGATAAGCAAATCGTATTGAATTTCTGCATTATGTTGAAATTATGGTTTCAAACCATTTTGTTCTTGATCATTAAATATATCAGATGCTTCCATAAAAGGGAAGTAATAGGCCCAAATTAGATTCTTCACAAACGATCTCCATATCTGGCGAAGGATATCGTTTTTATCCATCACATGCTTGATAACAAAGCAAATCCAAATCCACCAAAATACCCTAATAATAGAATTAGAAAACAAGTCATGATAGTATTGTGAAACCATCAGACCGATCAGAAAATCATAAAAATTGTTTAGAAACAATTTTTCTTTATTGAAACGTAAATATATAGTTTTCTTAAGGAAACAAACTCGATCCGTCCCGTAGATCTGAAAAATCAAACCAAAACCAGAGGGATCAAGGATCTGAGTTATGAAGAAAGTAGTTTTCTTTTTCTTCTTTGTTTCCGAGAGAAAAGGGGAGAGAGAAAAGACCGATGAACTTCCTGTTTGACCCATATCAATGAGATACAACAATTTTATGTTAACACCCATCAATAAAACTAACCCCAAAAAAACCCTAAACTACAAATCAATATTCCTTCTTCTCCATCTCCACCACCCAGTCATGAGCCACCTACTTCTACTCAAACTCTACCTACGACCACCGCCTTCACTAATGGTGCTTTTGAGTTTTGATTTTAATTTATTGTTTGTGCATCAAAAGATGCCTCCAAAGAAAATTGAAGCAATTGTATATTAGACCTAATTGTAAATTTTTGATTTTGTGATTCTGTGTTTGTTTTTATGAAGAACTGGTTGTTCAATTTGGGTTCCTGTTTTTTTTTTTTAAATTCAGATGAACTAGTAGGTCATGCATGGATGACTAGTTCTATATGTTTCAGTTGATGTGCTTAAACTGGATTGTTTATCAATCGGCACATCCAATAAAAAATTAAACAATTATACTGAAACTTACAGTCGAACACAGTTTGTCTCGTTTATTAATTGGATCCGTATTTATAAATTCAACTGTGGAGAGATGTCCTATGGTTAGATGAACAGAACTAAATTCCACCGACATTTTCATTTTGGCTCTACAACAGGTCGTGTACTCTTGACTCTTGTGCTTATAAAGGTAAACGAAAATGCATTATCCATTAACGGAAAGAATGTTTATAAAAGGTAAACGACTTTTTGAAAATGCACGATCCATAAATGGGAAGAAAGACCGAGAGGAGACAAGCTAATTTGGGAAACTTATCATACTCTAATTTTTTTTTTTTGATGGAAACAGGGGCTTCAAGAAACCCCTAAATTTTACTCCCTCCGTCCCTAATTAGATCACCTATTTGGTTTTAAGTTTTGTCCCATAAATAGATGACCTATTTTTGTTACTATAAGAAATATGTATAATTTGATAGTTATGTTTATATCCGTTACGTAGGTGTTTTAAAATTCTTTTCAACGATATAAAGTTTACGAAAAACCGTGATATAGTTTAAGAGATAAAGCATTTCTAATTTTTACTAACATCTTTGTCTTAAAAATTGTGCAAACTACAACTATGTCATATAACTAGGGACGAAGGGAGTATTTATTAGAATACCTCATTCAAATTGAGGTTTGAAGGATTACATTGATCAATTACATTAATAAACAGGACAATACAGATGGTACAAGATTTACAATCGAAACTTAAAGAAATGAGATATGAAAATCCTATTAAACTTCTGCAGCCCTTTAAAGGATTGGAAATCCTTATAATGGTTTTAAACCATTTTGTTTCTTGATCATCAAAGATATCAGATGCTTCCATAAAAGGGAATTAATATGCCCAAATAATTTCTTTATAAACGATCTCCATATTTGACGAAGTAGATCGTTTTCATCAAGAGCAATGCAAATCCAAATCCAAATCCACCAAAAAAAATCTAATTAGAAAATATGAAAACAGGTCCTGATAATTTTGTGAAACCATCAGACTAATCAGAAAAACATAAAAATTGTTTAGAAACAATTTTTTTATTGAAAAACAAATATATACAAGGAAACAAACTCGATCCGTCCGGTAGATCTGAAAAATCAAACCAAAACCGGAAGGATCAAGGATTTAAATTTTTGAAGAAAGTACTTTTTTTTTTGGTTCCGAGAGAAAATGGGAGAGAAAAAACGATGAGATTGTCAAAATCCGAACATGAAGAAAGAAAGGAAAGTACTCTAATACTCTTTCTTTACACTTTACACCGTTTTTATTGTGTCGGAACTTGGAAGATATCTACATATTATTTTTCAGACTCCTTACTTTTGGGTGGAAGACCACTATACCAAACCAAAAAAAAAAGGTATAAAGAAAGTTGTGGCTTGTGGATGGCCAAGTGAATTCTTGGTGCGGCTAAAATGTATTATGAAGATGTTCATCATCAAGATGGTCCAGCTTACCAAGTCTGGGAAATATACCACCACTTCTAGGTATAGAGACTTTGCCTAACAATATTACGAGTCTTGGGAAATACACCACCAGTTCAGGAGCACCAATGACACAATGGTGAGGGATAACCACAACTTTAAGGAAAAGACGTGGACTAAGTTTATGACGGTTAGAACACAAAAGTACCTGCTTTGGATCGGAAGCAGCCATCCTAATCCATTTCATTAACAACAGGACCGATGCACCATGGTACTTGAGAGATATCATTAGCGATATTCCATACCATACACTCTCCATCACATCTATTGGGAACACAACCAAACAGCGAATAAGTTATCACGCAACACATGGAAGCCAACAAAGAATTTTGAAACAACAATAACTTAGGAATAAGCAACCCCTGTTTATTTAGACAAATGTGTAACTTACTTGTGCCAGCTTGTATAATTCCTTTCTAAATTCAATATAGTGTCATGGTTTAAAAAAAAAATCATCTTCTAGCCCCAATTATAATTTCTATTTCAATAGTTCTGAAATAATTTTTATACTACAAGTTTGGTCATCTTGAATTTTTATGAATAGTTCGTATAGGTTAAAAAGTGAATTTCAAATATTAAGAAGGTTGATGAGATTTATAAACCTTCCTAATATGTGTTATGATTTTTGTGGAATTACATGCGGTTAGTATTTTTGATGTACCCTAATTCGTCTGTAATACGAATTTTCATCGTTACTTATACTGGTTATTATATTTCTTCATTGATGTATTTAATTCGATGTACATCTGTCTACACAGACTCTATACTGCTAATAAAAAGTTTATTTTCGTTCAAAAATAAGAATTGGTGATGAAGAAAATTTACGTGTAACTCCAGTTGTGGCCCATGACACAAAATATGCACCATCATCCCAAATCTGCCACTATAATTAATTAATTCGGAATCTGTAGAAATCGCTCATACGGTCCCCCTAATCGAAATTGGCTAATGACCTGCAATTTTCCACTCTAACTAATCCAAAATGAAGTCTATGACCAAAGTCAAATGAACTATAGGTCGGTCCACTATTTGGCCAACCAGCCCATATTTATGATTCAACAATAACTGGGAACTGCATACACACATATATAATTTATCTAAGAAATATAAATTCGGCACAAGAACTGAGATAAGCCTTCTTTCTATCGTATTTTGCAATGATTTTTGTTTAAACTATGTATACATATATATCCACAGGCACATGGTTCAGTGTTTTGGGGTTCAGTTTAGCAACGCGACTCAAGTTGGGAGGTAGAAAACATTAAACCCAAATAAGAAAGTTATATTAAAACCAAATAAGAAAGATACATAGTCCTGCACATAGACAGGAACGATTCCAGGAAAGAAGGTGGTTGTTGCCACCATTCTTGATAACAAGAACCAAACCTAGCAAACATAGCAAGCTCATCGGCTGCTTTATTATCGACTCTTCGAGTGGAACCTACTCACACATTCAACGGACTGTTTAACAAGACTCGACATGCAGACACAAACAAGAGACCTATCTTCCCGCGGTACAATAGCCAAAGAACCGCCCATTCACTAGATGTTTAGGTATTTTGTTTAGATTGCAGCAAACTTCGACTTTATGTTAGCGATGACGGTTTGATTAACTCGGAAGTTCTTTGATAAAACATCATTAGGAATTGTTGGCTTAGTTCCAAAGATGTTACTAGGAAGTGATACAGTTCCGGGCAGTTGGCAATTGAGAATAGCTAGCAAGACAGCCTTCTCCCCTCCAACATTCTTTGTATAGTGCACAAGTCCTCGAGGAACAACAGCCATCATTCCAGCTTTCAGTACTCCCGAGTACAGAACATTTTTAGTACTTATGAACCCAACATTGACTTCCCCTTTCATGACATAATTAATTTCACTTGCTCGTGGGTGTGTGTGAGCTGGAACAATTCCACCAGGTGCGAGGTCGATTCGGCTTACTGAAAGTCCAAGGGTGTTTAATCCAGGGAAGAACTTAACGTTACCGAATCTCACTCCAAGCCCCTCGGGATTATCTGTGCTCGCTTCTTCCACCAAGCCACTAAACACGAAATCACTTGATGTGACTTGAGACTCTGGCTTGCAAGGGTACCCATTCACAGTAGTTGTGGTGGAGTTCAAGTCAGCAACACAAAAGTCTTGCAGAGGGTCTGGATCAGAAGAAAAGCATGGCAAAGCGAAAAATAGGATCATGGTTGAATAAAGAACTAGGAAGAATGATGATGCAGTTTTGATACTAAACTTAGCTGCAGCCATGGCCTTCTTTCTTTCTTTGAGATATGGAGGAGTTGTAATAGCAAATGTTTTTGTGATAATTATGTTGCATATGCAGGTATTTATATAGGTTACATTTCACTTATTGGCAGTATTCTTTATTTAATTCAATTAGTGCCGCTGCATTGAAAAACGGCATCTAAAAATTAAAGAACAAATACTGGACTGTGATGAGTTTTCCAAATTAGTTTGTCTCCCTTTTGATTAGGTATGGGTTTAACCATTGGTGTTATGGTAAGATGAACAAGTAAATATTTTTTCTCTTTTCTTTATGAAGCATAACAGAATTTTGTCGATCAACGAGTCTCTTTTTTTTCTTCTAATTTATAGAAGTTGTTTGATACTATTATTCAACTTAACTTTTTTCTTTTCTTTCGAGTTCTTTCGCTTTTAGAAGTTGAAGCACAGTTTATTTGGCATTTGCCAAGGCAATGACTAAATACAACCCACACTATAACTAAATACAACCCTTCTAATATGTGATAAACCTTGTTTACTGTGAGTAAACAAAACTCAACTCACCTTCGTATTACCTTTCCTAGCGGGAGTGATCTCGGGACGTAACCCAGTGAACCCATGGTGATTGCCCACTTTCTGATATTTTGGCTCTATTATTGGTTGAGCAGTGCTGTCCCTTTCCAGTGTTTATAAAGGCAAATGACTTTCCGAAAATGCTTAATAATCCATAAAAGGGAAGAATATTTATAAAGGTGACGATTTGTTTGGCATTATCCATATATGGGAAGAAAGACGGAAAGGAGACAAACTAATTTGGGAAACTTATCATTCTGCAGTGCTCTTTCTTTATACTTTTGGGCGGATTACCACCCGCTACGATCCCAATACGAAGAGACAAAGACTAGATTTGTGTATGTGCAACGCATCAGCCATATTTTTCTTTTTTGATTTGGTGTGTGCGGACTGTGCCCTGCCTGTGACGATGTATTTTTGATTTGGGGTGGCAGCGCAAATACATTAAATATGTGGAGAATATGTGTAAATTTTATTTATTTTTTGCTTTTAACTTGGTGTGCTCGTGGGGCTTTGCCCTGGCCCGTGGCAATGCATTTTTGATTTGGGATGCGCGGGACTTCGTCCTGTCCCATGGCGATACATTTTTGATTTGGTATACACGGGGTTTCATCCCGCCCCGTGACAATGCACTTTTGGTTTGGTATGCGCGGGGCTTAGCCCCGCCCTTGATGATGTATTTTTGATTTGATGTGGCAGAGTGCATATTTTGCTTATCTTTTCCTTTTATTTTGGCCTAATTTGGTGTGGCGGAGTGCATATTTCATTTATCTTTTCCTTTTATTTTCTCCCAATATATGTGAATTTTTTTTACCTTTGTTTATTTGTCTTTATTTTGTTGTTAACTTCTTATATTTTGTTGTTAACTTCCTGTATTTTTCCAATTAAGGAAATTTGGAGGAGGTAGATTTTTAAATTAAATACGTGTCGGAAAATAACAATGTATATGGTCCCGTAAACGGAGGGGAAAGAACTTCTATCTGGAAAATTATGTAGAGTGCAAGTTCTTTGTTTCCCTGAACACCGACTAATTACGGTTCCCACGGGTTCCCACTATTGGGATAACATAAATCCTAATTAATCGCTAATAAAGGATTTGTACTCGTGGACAAAATTTTGAATCAAATTTGCAATCCTAGATTACATATTGAAACTGCCAAGATTTGATCAAGTGGTGGCACGTTTTAGAATGTTAAGAACTTTTGAACTTTTTGTTAAGCGATAGATTACATATTCCCAAGATCAAAAACTAACGGCCAGATTTGTCCCAACTAACAAAGACGATGGATGGCTAAGAACACCCCCCTGTGCTTTAGTTTATTGATGCACGCGTACTTTAAATGACTTGTTAATTAAACGGAAAATGAGTCATTTGTCCAAATATTTTTAAATCACAATTCAAATGGACGAGTAAAAAATAGTTAGGGTGAAATGGCAAAAAAAGAATAGTAAGGATGAAATTGGTTTCATCCTAGCTTAAATTTAAAAAATAGCAAGGATGAAACTGGATATATCCTGTGTAAATTAAAAATAAGAAAAAATATTTGAAAATGGGCACGATGAAACTGGTTACATCCTGCCTATTTTTATATTTTTGTCCATTTAAACGGTATCAAAATCTAACTGTCCATTTCATCCAGAAATTGTTGATTTTGGTCTTTTTAATCAATTTTGTGTTAATTAAATTTAAACGGCCAAAACAGCTTTTACCAAAAAACTAATCCTATTTTTTTCCATCTACTTCATCCTAAGCCTAGATTTACTCGGGTTTAGATATGAATTTCATATCTTCCGAGCAAATCTAGATTGTTTTATTCACTAAATCCTGTTTAAATAAATAAAATCGCACTTGTTTGCGAAATCAGGATCTTGTTTTTTGTATTCCTTTACGTTTTCAATAAATATTATCTCTATGACAATTCTCTGTCATATGATGTTTCGATCGCTACTACAACGATTTATTATTGTCCTTTGGGTTTTCTAATAGAGTCTGATGGTATATTCAAGTACACCTTCAAAAATGACCAATTCTGGCGTGATGATGATCAAGATTCCTACAAAGTTGATCAATGGCTACTGGAATGGGTTGTAGTGATGATAGTTGGAGCATATCATTCCTTTTATGAAGAATTATATCTTAATGAAGAAAAAAAATTTAAATGTTTAAAGTCTAATGAGAAGATCATTGTTTGGATTACATCATTAATCTTTTTGATCAACTATGTACAATTATTGTATTTCAGAAATTTGGATACATTATATTTTGTATTTTTTATGTTGTATCATTATGATGTACTTGAATTATCATGTTTTCATGATTCCAATCGGTGGATCGGTGATTCTCCACCGCTATGTGTCCCTTCAAACCTCAATTTTAATGAGGTAATCTAATAAATTATGGGTTTTAGGTTTGAAACCCATCTTTCCTTCAGAATTTTTTTTTTTTAAATTCAAACCACTTTAGAATTAAATTTAGATCGCATAGAATTGGTTAATTCCTTTATATAGATTATCAGAATTCTTAGGTTAATTCCTTTTTCTTCACGGTTTCAAAATACGGTAGTTCAACTTAGCTTACGGTTTCGGATATATTCATGCTGTACTACAACATTTATATACATTATTAGAATTCCATTTTTAGCTATTTATTTTTATTTTTAAGGTTTCCTAACGTATTCACGGCTTCCTAACATAGTTACGGCTTAAATTCCAAATTAATTTTTTTTTCCTTCCCATAGTATGGCGTGAATTCCAAATTATATTTGGCTTCTTTTCTCTTGCCCCTATTTTTTTTAACAAATCATAAGTTGCCAAGTGTCCTCATCAAAACACACATTTCACCAAACTCAAAAAAGGACTATTTCGGCCAATAGGAAGCGAGAGTTTCCTTACCGTTCAACGTGGGAGCTTTATTTGTCTAGAAAAATAAAAAAATATAAACAAAGTAGAGAGGACATATGGTGATCTTACATGTGGCACTTGAGTTGTTGACGCCGTGTGAAGATTAGGGTTAGGAACAATAACAATAACAAAAAAAACAAAAAAAAAAAAAAAAAAAAAAAA